>NC_090652.1:102931046-103078232 GCF_040937935.1 Hyperolius riggenbachi
ACTTCACAGTGGTGCAGTGCGGCATAACAACCGCTTTGTAACCCGTCTTGCACTGCAATGAACCACCTATGTGACGTCCTTATGCGATGTTCACGGTGCGGATGCATGCAGTGCATTAAAGCAAAAGGCGTGTGGTAGCAGTTACTTTGAAGTATACTTTTCATTGACTGTATATGATGCAACATGCAGATAACATGTAATGCCGCTTTCCTGATCCATTCCTGCTGTTACAGGGAATGCACTGGCCACTGTGAACCTTGCCTTACTGTTCAACAAATGTTAAAGGACAACTGGAGTGAGAAGAATATGGAGGCTGCCATATTTATTTACCTTTAAGCAATACCAATTGTCTGGTGGTCATCTGATCTATTTGGTGCAGTAGTGTCTGAATACAATCTGTAACAAGCATGCAGCTAATCTTGTCATATCTGACAATAATGTCAGAAACATGTGATCTGCTGCATGCTTGTTCAGGGTCTATGGCTAAAAGTATTAGAGGCAAAGAATCAGCAGGATAGCCCGGCAACTGGTATTTCTTAACCACTTTGTCCTCTTTGACGTAGTTCTATGTCAAGGAGGACATGTGCACTCCCGCGGCCGATCGCGCGCGTGCACGCGCTCTCCCGGCCGCGGAACGTTAGCCCAGGAATCAATGAATCGGACCATTTTGCCCGATCACTGATTCCTCTCCCCCGCAGAAAAGACAACAGCTTCTCTCGGAAGCTTCTCTTTTTCTGCCTCCTATGTCTCTCTAAGCGTACATGTTACGCTTAGAGTGACATCATGTAAACAAACTCAAGGTTGCCATCTTGTGGCCAAAAAGTAAAACTACATCTAAATGTAAAAAAAAATAAAATTAAAATACACATATATTTACCTAAATCAAATACTATTTACACCCCACCCTCCCAAAAATACCCACATAACATGTTTAATAATTAAAAAACAACAACATTACAATAAAAAAACACATAAATATTTACCTAAGGGTCTAAACTTTTTAAATATCTATGTAAAGATGAAATATTTCTATATTTTTTTTATAGGCTTGTAAATAGTGATGGATGCAAAACAAAAAAAAATGCTTTTTTATTTTCAAATAAAATATTGTCGCCATACATTGTGATAGGTACATAATTTAAACGGTGAAATAACCGGGACAAATGGGTAAATACAATACGTGGGTTTTAATTATGGAGGCATGTATTATTTTAAAACTATAATGGCCGAAAACGGAGAAATAATGCATTTTTTCAGTTTTTTTCTTATTCTTACTGTTAAAATGCATTTACAGTAAAGTAGCTCTTAGCAAAATGTACCAACCAAAGAAAGCCTAATTGGTGGCGGAAAAAACAAGATATAGATCAGTTCATTGTGATAAGTAGTGATAAAGCTATAGGCTTATGAATGGGAGGTGAACATTGCTCGGATGCATAAAGTGAAATCGACCGAGGGCTTAAAGGGACACTGTAGGGGGGTTGGGGGAAAATGAGTTGAACTTACCCAGGGCTTCCAATGGTCCTCTGCAGACATTCTGTGCCCGCGCAGCCACTCACCGATGCTCTGGCCCCGCCTCCGGTCCACTTCTGGAATTTCAGACTTTAAAGTCTGAAACCACTGCCCCTGCGTTGCTGTGTCCTCGATCCAGCTGATGTCACCAGGAGCATACTGCGCAGGCCCAGTATGGTCTGTGTCTGCGCAGTACGCTCCTGGTGACATCAGCGGGATTGAGGACATGGCAATGCCAACGCAGTGGTTTTCAGACTTTAAAGTCTGAAATTCCAGAAGTGAACTAGAGGCGGGGCCTGAGCATCGGTGAGTGGCTGCGCGGGCACAGGATGTCTGCGGGGAACCATTAGAAGCCCCGGGTAAGTTCAACTCATTTTCCCCCGACCCCCTACAGTATCCCTTTAAGTGGTTAAAAGGAAATAAATATGGCAGCCTCCACACATCCCACTCGCTTCAGTTGTCTTTTAATAAATGGGGTTCATTCCATTTTAAATACAATATTATATTGCAATATTATGTTGCCTTTTATCCAGTGCCATCCTTGGCTGTGAAAGATGAACTTAAGATAACAAAGAGAAAAAATGTGTATAAAACCTCATCTCCTTTTTCAGCTCCTGACACCGGTGGCCTCAGCCGCGCACAGAGACGAGACGCCTCTTCTGCTGAGAAGCAATTTCCCCTCCAAATCTGATGGATGAAATGATGATGCAAATCACAGGGAATAATACATTAAATGTGATTTCTTGCGCAAACATTGGAGAGATTCCTACGGCTAAAGGGCAGTTTGGCTGCCAGTGCCATCTGCTTTTCCACACATCATATCTCGCTCTGTGTGGGCCTAATTAAACAACAATTTGCGTGTGACCTGTCAGCTCGGAGACACAGAATTACATTTTGTTTAGAGGTCTCAGGAGGGCTCCGTGGCAGGTGGTTGGCATTTTGTGCCCTTTGACCTGTGGTTATTCTAGACGAGACGGCGGCCGAGCCCATGCGCGCATCAAAGATAGGTAAATGTAATTTGAAACAATGAGTGAGCGTGGCATTCCATCGCTCCATTCAACACGGGCTATACTTGAAGATATTGAAATAAAAAAATCAATTTTTGTTTAAGTACCTTGAAGAGTAGTCAACCTGTACATGCCGCTAAGTTATGAAATTGCTTTTACCGTAGACTGATTGATAGGTCAAGAAATGTTATTTTTTTTTCCTCTCTCTGCTATTGAAGTTTAATGTCTTTTTTTATTTTATTTTATTTAATAGCGGAGAGCTGAAAAGAGTTCTTGCAACAGGATGAGGAAAGTTCAGTAAATGAGAAAAAGATTAGGGTCATGTTCAATATGTCTCTGAAAGCTGAATGTGAATTAATGACTGAAGTAGCTGACCTGTGGCCTTCCGCTATCTTCTCTCTGATACAAAAGCTGAAAGACGGTGGCTTAAAGGAACACGGCTTATATTAACGTTAACTCTGAGTACATTGTTATTCTTTTCCCCACTGTTAAAGCTTTATTAAATAAAACAAAAGCTTATTGACAGTTTCCAAACAAATCAATGAAGACTGTTGCAGGAGAGTGTGAGTACATATTTTATGCCCATACATGGACAGCGCCATTCTACTGTTAAAGTGTAATTGTCGGGCATAAAATAAAAAATCAATTATTTATTTTTATCTGGTAAACAAGTAATAAGGATGCTAACCAGGCAATCCAAAAGTTAAAATCACTATTACTTTTCTTTTTGATAAATTATCATTCCTCAGTTTACCTGACTCTTATTTGGTACACACAAAATGTGGCACACACAAAGGAAGTTGCAGGGCATGCTGGTTTTTTTGCTTCTCTACTTTCCCCTCAGACTTAACTAATGCAGCCTGATTGGCTGAAGGCTCTTTCCCTCCTGTTTTCCCCTCCCACACCTCTGTTTCTTTCTGATTGGACAATATTTCTCATGCTGAAACAATGGACTTTCTATAGTGAAGGGCAATGCATAAAAAAATCAGGCAGAGAAGGGTAAGGGAGGATATTACATCAGGATTGGCTTCAAAATAGCCACAGTTAAAATGGGAAATGCTAAGAAGGATTTTCTCTTTTTTTTTACTGTACAAAAATCACTAAAATCAAAACGTGGACAGTGCAATACATATGTTATGTAAGTACAGCAAGTATTTATCTACTTCTATTTTTGTTTTTTTTCTGAGACAGTATGGCTGACAGCGCCGATTTAAAGCTAATGGGAAGCAGGAAAAAACACACCAGATACTCCCCTAAGCAGAGGGATGGCTCTGGGTGCTATAGAGTCTTCCGTTCCTCTCATGGTCCACTCATTCCATCTGGCTCCTCAGTTTAATCCCCAGCCACGGGAGCAGTACTGCTCGGATAACCCTTTTCAAATTCGGATCCAGATACCTAGATATCAGAATCGGATATCCAAATCCAAACTTTTTGGTATCCGAGTAATCTCTCTCTCTCTCTCTCTCTCTCTCTCTATGTATCTCTCTCTCTCTCTCTCTCTCTCTCTCTCTCTCTCTCTCTATATATATATATATATATATATATATATATATCTATCTCCCCCTCTGAAAGGGATTTTTGCCATTGAAGGTGATTTTTGCTTCTGCTCGGATATCCATACTAACTATCCACCCGGATTTCAGATTTTCACATAGAAATCCGAGTTTGCTCGGATAGTGCTATTCAGATTTACAAAGATTCTTATTCACAGTTCGGATAGTGGAAAAAGTTTGGATGATCTGGGTAGTTCAGATACCCGTATATTGGATGAGAACCACTGCACGGGAGGCTTTGGAAGTCTTTGGGATCCCGAGTGCTCCTGAAGATGGATGGTTATGTACTGCGCTTGCGTGAGTGCACAAGAGAGCATGCTAGTGCAGGCGTAGTTTGGAGCTCTCAGGCTCCCGAACACTTCTGAAGCCTCCTGCGGCGGCAGAGAGCAGTATTCGACCCATCAATCGATTACTGCTACCGGGGAGCCAGTGCTGGAAGGCGGGGACCGTGAGAGGAGCTCGGAGGCTCTATAGGATTCAGAGCTTTAGGTAAGTATCTGAACAAAATGTTTTAATGAAACTGATGAGCCTTGTAGTTTTCATTTTTAGTAACAGAGCAGTGGCGTAACTACAATTCATGGGGTCCACAGGGAAACTTTGATGGGGCCCCCCAATGTTCACGCCCCTTCCCTTGCCTTCCTTTGGTGCCATTGGAGGCCTTGCGGCCCATCTCACAAGGGTCATAAAAACATGTGTGGCCATCATGATCTTCTCACCCATAACAAGCTTAGCCACAAAATACCTGATCTGAAGTATAGTCTCCTGTATCGGAGGAAGGGAAGGTTAGTAGTTGGGGCCCCCTACAGCTCTGGGCCCCCCTGGGATCACAGGTGGTGCTCCCCTCTAGTTGCACCCTAAGTTAGAGGTGTCCATGTGGCACTAGGGTCGAAGCAGACAATTTGGGCACTGCTTAGATCACAATGTTAATTGTGGCTATAGTGGTCCCCGGTGTATCATTTGGACACTGGAGTTCGGTTGGGGGTGATAGGCTGCAGCGGCAAGCAACCAATGAGTGACAATGTAGAAGAAATGGGCCTGGGTGTAATAGAGATAGGCGCTTGGCTATACCATATTTTGTAGCGGACCTACTTACGTTACTTTAGATTTAGGAGTGTGTGTGTGTGTGTGTGTGTGTGTGTATAGGTGTGTATGTGGGTGTGTATAGGTGTGTGTGTGTTGGGGGGGGGGGATTAGGTTGGTTAGGGTAATATTCTGCTATTAGTATCGTACAATAACTTAATTCTCAGGCACTTGTTTTAGATGGATACCCCTAAAGGTCACTTCCATTTACAACATTTAAATAAGGAATAAGGGAGGTACCAAAGGGGGTGTGTTCAACAAAACAGCAAATTAGTTAACTTAACCTTTGCACACTCACATGCACATGCTCTCATACAAATCATCCAATAACTGAAATTAAGTAGAGATGGTCAATGAAATGCTAAAAATTCCCATTTGCATGCAAACTTAATGCAAATTGATTGTATGACTCTTGGAATCTGGCCAATCAAAAACATCAGGAAGTGCATTTTGGTGAGCCCAATTACAAACTGCCAACAATGTGCATTCAATTTGTAAGCAAACTGGCATTACTAGCATCTCATATTATCATTGTCCATCTCTCGTAGCCGTCGACAGGTCAAGAGACAGATCTGTATATTGATGGACATCTAGGAAGGTACAGATTCTCCTAACCTTGGAATAGCTGCAGTGCTGTAAGGAAAGCACATTGGGCGCACCTTTGTGTTCCCTGTGACCACCTCTGTGGGGAATACAGGTCATTAAGTAGTCCTCCTGGAGGTTCGATGAGTGTGTCCTCTCTTCTGTATGAACTCTTAGTAATCTGACTCCCACACATACAGTACATCAGGCATGCAGGCATAGCCATTAATTGCAAGAAGGTTGGCCAAGCAACAGATTTATAAACAGGTATAGGCCTCAATTCACTAAGCTTATCACCATGGTGATGAGCAGGGATGAGCAGAAACTACGCCAGTGCGAATTTACGCATCGTAGTTTGCATCTACGCATCGTAGTTCGTAGGTAAAGTTGCAGAACTATGCTTACGAATTTACGCGTAGCGAATTACCGCTACGCGTAACTTACGCTTGCTATGCGTAGTTAACATGTGTATTGCGTAGTGAACTACGTATGCATTACTCGCGTCTATTTTTCCGCGTACGATTGTATACTAACAAATTTACGCATTGGAAAGGGGAATGTACGCATAGAAGAGTTCCCGGGATAAGCATCTAAAGGGGAATTAATGCATAAAATGTTCATACAGGCATAAGCATCCGCATACAGTACGCTTCACACTACGTGTAATTGCGTATTTTAACGCGTATTCTACGAAATGCATACGAAGTGAATATTTGATTTCCAAGCCGTAGTTTGGCGAAGCGTAATGCGTAAAACTACGCGTAGTTCCAGCGTAGCGAAGTTGGCTGACTACGACCATCCCTGGTGATGAGGCATGTAGTATTCAGGAAACATTTTACCTCAGGCAAACCTAAAGTTAACTCTTCTGTCTTTAAGTTAACTCTTCCATTCTTAAAATAACTACAGAATTCTAAAGTTAAACACAGGCTGTTAATTAACTGGGTGTGAAAATAACTACAGAGGAGGTAACTTAAAGTGAACCTCCGGACTAGAAATCTACTCAGCAGAACTGAAAAGGCTTGGTGTTTCTTTAACAGTTTCACAGCATCAGAACTTTGTTTTTTTTACCAAAGTATAATTTTTAGCTGCATTTTTAGCTAAGCTCCACCCATCAAAGAAAAAAAGCCTGGGCTTTTTTTCCCTGATGCTGTGCAGAGCATGATGGGATTTCCTATGTTGTTATTCATGTTGCCTAGCAACTGGGAGAGGTACTCAGGACACAGGACAGTTGGAACTGTGTCTCACGCTCCCTATCACCTCCTTTCAACCAAGAAGATGGCTGCCATCATGAAATTAAACATTTACCTGTTGTTTTAAAACAGTGTGGGTAAAAGATTATATTACCTATCTATTTTAATTAACATAACTGATGTAACTTAATGACAGTTTGTTTGTTTAGGCTGGAGTTCCTCTTTAACTACAGAGGAGGTAAATTAACAGTAGATGCGCAGTAGAGGAGCAAGCCTGCGACTCAGTGGCATAGCTAAGGAGCTGTGGGCCCCAATGCAAGTTTTACATTGGTGCCCTAAGCACCCTAATAATACCCCAAACCCTAATATTAATTGATACGGCACAACAAAACCTGCCAAGGCCTTCTACAGTGTCAGAGGTGCAAGAAGGGGATGGGGAACAGTGTGTTAATGATTACCATTATTCTAAGCATCTATAGAAGTCATTACTACCAGCATAGGACCAATAGAGATCTAATAATGCAATTGAGGGAGGGCTCCTCGGGGCCCCTCTGGCTCAAGGACTCCGATGAGGTCGCAACCTCTGCACTCCCTATTGCCACGCCCCTGCAGTGCGACCCCTTGGAACACAGACTCGCTCCTCTTCTGTCTCCCACCGGTAACATTCTCTCTTCATCAGGTATATAAGAGCCCAATGGTCAGAAAAAAATGGGACTAAGTACCTACATTTAGTCTCAGTATGTTTAGCCATTAAGTTCATTATATACCTGATGAAATGGGAGTATTAGCCAGCCCAGCAACATGCATTGTGGTGATCTCAATTAACTTTTTGCTTTATTGCTGCCATTGTGGTTCTTTGGTCGTAAATCCACACTTCCCTACATTTTTCATTGTTTTTAATTACTTTTTTGGCCCCTCCTTACATAGTTATAATAACTTTACCACCTTGAGTAGATTTTGAAGCCTTGGTAGTGTGACAAACCTGGTTCTTCCATGATGTGAGTGGGGACAGGCTAGTATTCCCCACTAGCCCATTGAGTGGTTGCCCAGGTTGGCAACCCTTACTTGTAAGTACCCAGGTGTTGTGGTATTATGATCCATCATAGTGGTTGACTTACTATATTATACTTATAACTCATGTTTAGATACATAGAGATAAGCACACCTATATTTTTGGTCTCGTCATTTGTTGTGTTCTTTGGTTACAAACTTGGAATCATTTGCCTTCAATTTGCACCACGGAGTTCCATGCCTGAGCAGAAAAGAGCACAGAAGTACACCTGGGGCAAGCGGGCAGTGCTAGTCAGCCACATGGGGTATCTCAGCACATGACACATGTCTCTCCTTATAGAAAGCTTCCCAGTGCCTCTTGTATGGGAGAGGTTCATCCCCTGGCAATTGCCACTTCTAACTAGTGTTGGGCGAACATCTAGATGTTCGGGTTCGGGCCGAACAGGCCGAACATGGCCGCGATGTTCGGGTGTTCGACCCGAACTCCGAACATAATGGAAGTCAATGGGGACCCGAACTTTTGTGGTTTGTAAAGCCTCCTTACATGCTACATACCCCAAATTTACAGGGTATGTGCACCTTGGGAGTGGGTACAAGAGGAAAAAAAAATTTAGCAAAAAGAGCTTATAGTTTTTGAGAAAATCGATTTTAAAGTTTCAAAGGGAAAACTGTCTTTTAAATGCGGGAAATGTCTGTTTTCTTTGCACAGGTAACATGCTTTTTGTCGGCATGCAGTCATAAATGTAATACATATAAGAGGTTCCAGGAAAAGGGACCGGTAATGCTAACCCAGCAGCAGCACACGTGATGGAATAGGAGGAGGGTGGCGCAGGAGGAGAAGGCCACGCTTTGAGACACAACAACCCAGGCCTTGCATGAGGACAAGAAGCGTGCGGATAGCATGCTTTGTACCACCATGCAGTCATAAATTTAATAAAGATAAGTGGTTCAATAAACAGGGACCACGCGGCAACGCTAACCCAGCAGCAGCACACGTGATGGAACAGGAGGAGGCGCAGGAGGAGAAGGCCACGCTTTGTGAGACACAACAACCCAGGCCTTGCATGAGGACAAAAAGCGTGCGGATAGCATGCTTTGTACTGCCATGTAGTCATAAATGTAATAAAGATAAGAGGTTCCATAAACAGGGACCGGCAACGGTAACCCAGCAGCAGCAGCAGCAGCAGCAGCACACGTGATGGAACAGGAGGAGGCGCAGGAGGAGAAGGCCACGCTTTGTGAGACACAACAACCCAGGCCTTGCATGAGGACAAAAAGCGTGCGGATAGCATGCTTTGTACCGCCATGTAGTCATAAATGTAATAAAGATAAGAGGTTCCATAAACAGGGACCGGCAACAGTAACCCAGCAGCAGCAGCAGCAGCAGCAGCACACGTGATGGAACAGGAGGAGGCGCAGGAGGAGAAGGCCACGCTTTGTGAGACACAACAACCCAGGCCTTGCATGAGGACAAAAAGCGTGCGGATATAGCAGCAATGCTTTTTGCCGCCATGCAGTCATAAATGTAATACAGATGAGAGGTTCAATAAACAGGGACCGGAAACGCTAAACCATCCCAGATGTTCATCGGTCATGTTACTTGGTTGGGGTCCAGGAGTGTTGCGTAGTCGTTTCCAATCCAGGATTGATTCATTTTAATTTGAGTCAGACGGTCTGCATTTTCTGTGGAGAGGCGGATACGCCGATCTGTGATGATGCCTCCGGCAGCACTGAAACAGCGTTCCGACATAACGCTGGCTGCCGGGCAAGCCAGCACCTCTATTGTGTACATTGCCAGTTCGTGCCAGGTGTCTAGCTTCATGCCCGGTTTCAGGTCCAGCGGTGCCAGCCACAAATCCGTCTGTTCCTTTATTCCCCTCCAAATTTCCTCCCCTGTGTGCTGCTTATCCCCAAGGCAGATCAGCTTCAGCAACGCTTGCTGACGCATGCCAACAGCTGTGCTGCACTGCTTCCACGATCCTACTGCTGCTGGTGCTGGGTTAGCATTTCCGGATGAGGTACAGCTTTGAGATGCGTTGGAGGAGAAGGAGTCAGAGAGGTAGGTGCTGCTGTTGTTATCCAGCTGTTTGCGGCGTGGGCAACACCCGCGCCGTAGCAGGTGAGGAATCGCTGCCAGGCTCCACAAGGTTCACCCAGTGCGCGGTAAGGGAGATGTATCGACCCTGGCCGAACGCACTCGTCCAGGTGTCAGTGGTGAGGTGAACCTTGCAGGCAACGGCATTCTTCAAGCTTCGGGTTATTTAGCTGACCACGTGCTCATGCAACTCAGGCACTGCAGAGCGCGCAAAGTGGTAGCGGCTGGGAACCACGTAACGTGGGATGGCCACTGACATCATGCCCTTGAAGCTGTTTGTCTCCACCACTCGATATGGCAGCATTTCGCAGGCCAGAAGCTTGGCTATGCTGGCTGGCTGTTACTGCCACGGCCCGGGGGTCATTTGCTGGCAATTTCCTCTTGTGCTCAAACATCTCAGAGACAGACAACTCAACCGTAGCGCTGCACACCGAAGGGCTGTTGGTTGTTGTGTTTGATGAACACTGGGAGACCTCAAGAGCACTAGTCCGGAAAGTGACAGTGTCAGCATCGTCTGATGTTTGTGAATGTTGTGAACCACGCAATGGCTGGGCTACTGCTGCTGCTGAGGCGGGTCTGGTGGTGAGTCTGGTGAACCCAAGGGAGGCAGTGTTGCTGGTGGTACCCTGTCCTGCCGCGTTTGCCCACAGAGTGGGATGTTTGGATAGAATGTGGCGGCTCATGCTGGTGGTGGAGAGGTTGTTAATACTTTTCCCCCTGCTCAGGCGGGTCTTGCACACCTTGCAAATCGCCATGGTAACATCCTCAGTGCAGTCTTCAAAGAAAGCCCAGACTTTAACTGGCTGAGGACTCGGACCTCGTGCGTGATGTGCTGGTGCTGCTTAACCCACTGCTGGACGCTTGAGAGGTCATCCAAGTAATTATCTGGTCCTGTTCTTTTGGATCTGTGAGGGTTGTTGTCCTGGACAACATGGGCAGTATTGAGTGGGTTTTCTTGGGTGCTCCCCTGTGGCCTGTACGTGAACCGTCAGGGGAAACACCTCTTCCCTTGCCCCTCCCTCTTTCACCGGATTTCTTCCTCATTTCACTTATCCTTAAAGTACACGCTGACTGGCAGCAGTACAGTGGCAGTACAGAAATGCTATACAGTGGTGGGTGAGCGGTGTACCACTATTGTCAGCAGTGACACAGAGCACAATGCTATACAGTGGCGGGTGAGCGGTGTACTACTGTTCCCAGCAGACACAGAGTGGAAGTAAACACAATGCTATATAGTGTGGCTGAGCCGTGTACACAGAGTGGCATTAAACACAATGCTATATAGTCTGCTATATAGTCACCCCGAACAGGGTGATGTTCTGCAGAACCCGAACAGTGGCAAACACTGTTCGCCCAACACTACTGGGAGGGAACGCAGATTTTAGTACCTAAACACACGATACAACATGTTTTCCGGGGTCGGACTCTGAGGCACATACAGATGGTCCCGATCATCATCCTCATCATACAACTCTTCTCCTGAGTCTGACCCACCCACCACCTCTGCCACCCCAACATCCCCAGACACAGACCCCTCATCGTCCTCAACATTAACTTGGGATGCTGGCCTGAGCCAGACCTCCTCCTCCACATCAGGCCCCATCATCTCCTCAATGGCAGCCCTCATTAATCGCTCTGGCGACGGACTGATGGACACAACGTTCTCCTCCGGGGAGGGCTGCTGCTGACCACTGGCTGCTGGGGTGGATGTTATAGCTTGCGTGGGGCGTTGGCTGTTGCTGTTGTTGGGAGTGCTGCTCACAGCGGAGGTCTCTGGGGAACTCATGTTGAGCTCATATAGTGGTTGACGGTGAGTGGAGTATTACTGATCCCAGCAATATACACACTGACTGGCAGAGTACGCAATGCTATATAGTGTGGCTGAGCGGTGTACACAGAGTGGCAGTAAACACAATGCTATATAGTCTGGCTGAGCGAGCGGTGTACTACTGTTCCCAGCAGAATCAGAGTGGCAGTAAACAATGGTATATAGTCTGGCTGAGCGGTGTACACAGAGTGTCAGTAAACAATGGTATATAGTCTGGCTGAGCGAGCGGTGTACTACTGTTCCCAGCAGAATCAGAGTGGCAGTAAACAATGGTATATAGTCTGGCTGAGCGGTGTACACAGAGTGTCAGTAAACAATGGTATATAGTCTGGCTGAGCGGTGTACACACAATGCTATATAGTCTGCTATATAGTGTCAGTAAACAATGGTATATAGTCTGGCTGAGCGAGCGGTGTACTACTGTTCCCAGCAGAATCAGAGTGGCAGTAAACAATGGTATATAGTCTGGCTGAGCGGTGTACACAGAGTGTCAGTAAACAATGGTATATAGTCTGGCTGAGCGAGCGGTGTACTACTGTTCCCAGCAGAATCAGAGTGGCAGTAAACAATGGTATATAGTCTGGCTGAGCGGTGTACACAGAGTGTCAGTAAACAATGGTATATAGTCTGGCTGAGCGGTGTACACAGAGTGTCAGTAAACAATGGTATATAGTCTGGCTGAGCGGTGTACACAGAGTGGCAGTAAACACAATGCTATATACTCTGGCTGAGCGAGCGGTGTACTACTGTTCCCAGCAGACACAGAACAGTAAACAGAATGCTATATAGTGTGGCTGAGCGAGCGGTGTACCACTATTCCCAGCAGACACAGAACAGTAAACAGAATGCTATATAGTGTGGCTGAGCGAGCGGTGTACCACTATTCCCAGCAGACACAGAACAGTGAACAGAATGCTATATAGTGTGGCTGAGCGAGCGGTGTACCACTATTCCCAGCAGACACAGAACAGTGAACAGAATGCTATATAGTGTGGCTGAGCGAGCGGTGTACCACTATTCCCAGCAGACACAGAACAGTAAACAGAATGCTATATAGTGTGGCTGAGCGAGCGGTGTACCACTATTCCCAGCAGACACAGAACAGTAAACAGAATGCTATATAGTGTGGCTGAGCGAGCGGTGTACCACTATTCCAAGCAGACACAGAACAGTGAACAGAATGCTATATAGTGTGGCTGAGCGAGCGGTGTACCACTATTCCCAGCAGACACAGAGTGGCAGTAAACAGAATGCTATATAGTGTGGCTGAGCGAGGTACACAGAGTGGCAGTAAACAGAATGCTATATAGTGTGGCTGAGCAAGCGGTGTACTACTATTCCCAGCAGACACAGAGTGGCAGTAAACAGAATGCTATATAGTGTGGCTGAGCGAGGTACACAGAGTGGCAGTAAACAGAATGCTATATAGTGTGGCTGAACGAGCGGTGTACTACTGTTCCCAGCAGTGACACACAATGACTGGGGGGGACCCTGGCTAGCGTGGCTGGAGCGCGAACTACCCTGCCTGCCTACCCAAAGCTAAACCCACAGACAAATGGCGGAGATATGACGTGGTTCGGGTATTTATTTACCCGAACCACGTGACAGTTCGGCCAATCAGAGCGCGTTCGGGTCCGAACCACGTGACCCGTTCGGCCAATCACAGCGCTAGCCGAACGTTCGGGGAACGTTCGGCCATGCGCTCTTAGTTCGGCCATATGGCCGAACGGTTTGGCCGAGCACCGTCAGGTGTTCGGCCGAACTCGAACATCACCCGAACAGGGTGATGTTCTGCAGAACCCGAACAGTGGCGAACACTGTTCGCCCAACACTACTTCTAACCTCTAATAAGCCAGACATCTTTGTCTACCACTGTTTGGTTAGTTGGAAGATCACAAAGAACACTTGTAACAACCAGAGCAGCAGGTAGGAAGGTCACCATGGCCAGACCAGAGCTAGATCAGGGAAAAGTAAAAAAAAAGATTAAAAACTCCTACAGTTTGTAATTACTCTTAATAATGCTTTGTAACTTCAACACAGCAGTATATTTAGCAGTGTATGCAGCCAAGACTTCTGTACTGATCAGTAATAGAATCCGTTTGATCTTTTAGGGAAAAAGTGTGTATTAAAATTCAGAATCTTTCCTCTTTATACCTTTGTTATAAATTGGTCCTTAAGGTGGCCACGCATGCTTAGATTGCCACCCAATGTGGCAAACAGATCAAATCCCTCTGCACATAGATTTTCATTAGATTGAATCCTATTGAAAATCTATTAAACTGCAGAGTTCAATTGATTGCAACACTATGCCTTATCAATCTACTGACGCTCCCCTGTTGGGTTCGATTGGCAGAAGTTTTCTGTTCGGATCAATCGTAATTTTGATAGATTTTTGCCGCAAATTGACCAAAATTTACGAATGATGTGGCTTGTTGTACTAAAGATTTCTAGCAGATTTGATCATTCTGAAAAGTGGCCACCTTAACACATGTACATTATCTTGGTTTTAATAAACTACTTAAAGGAATCATGAAGTGAAAATAAAAGGATAAGATAAACAATTTTATTGCCCTAAAATTACTTTCTTTTTTAGATATCCACAGTAGTATTTTATATTTAAATCTACTTTTTAAGTTTTTATTGTTTCATTGTCTCTGCTCAATGAAACATCCATTGAAGCACGCCAGAGCTCAAATCTATGAACTATTGAACCGTTGTATTTCTCTCTTGCTCTCAGAAGCCATTTTCTGCTAGGAAAGTGTGGCTGTAATTCCTTATCAGTGAGGTTTACGTTACAGTCCGACCCGGTCCCAACCCGGAAATAAACTGTCACTTGCATACCTGATTCTTAACCCTTTCAGGCTGAGAAAGGAAAAAATGGAACACAGCCTAGTTATTTGTATGCTTGACAATGTACATGCACGTCTATCTCATCACAACACATGTACCTCTTGTATTCTTTAAAGGAACTCTGTCCATGCTATGACCCCTCTGGAGGAGCCTCTTGCAATGGCCATTCGTGTCACTTCCTCTTCCTGCTTAATTCAGTGATGCACTTCTCTAACAGTGAAGACAGGGGTGACCCGAAAGTTATAACATAGCCAAAATGGCAGCCGTGATTTTTAAATTGAAATCGAACAAAAACTATTTGGTGTAGAATGGCAATTCAGGCATCAAATGAAAGAAGAGAGCACAAACTACAGAAAGGTATGCATCTTTAAGTACTTTGCACTGCCGGTTGGAGTCTTAAAGGCATACCCATGAGAGGTGCTCGGAGTCCCTTTAAAGGATTACATTTTCCTTTTCTACCCCCCAAAAAATCTAGAAATAAAATTTAAAATTTAATCTGAAGACAAAGTATGCACAGCAGCCAAAAATATCTGTTATCTTGACTTGCACCAGTTTAATGTCATTTGTTCCATATCCATCAATCTTCGAGACATTACTGGAGAAAATATTGCAGGCTATCGTCCTCCCAATGGCCTATTGTTACAGCTAGAGGGTTCAGTAAACAGCTTGGCCACTGTGAAATTTGGCTCTTAGCGTTGTGCATCTTCGTCAGATTTCACAATTAACCAATCAGATCCCTCGGATTCATAGAGAGAAAGCATCTGTTGTATAATTCCATTAGCAATTTCTTGTTCCCTAATCTTGTTATCCCAGTGCAGGAGTTAGATGCTTTCGCTGCTTAATTTCTACATTAAGGGCCATTCAGGCTAAATCAGTCTTCTGTGGCATGCGTGGATTAACATAGATACCAAGAAAAAAAATCATCTCAAGTGTCAACCAGGAGGCTTTTACAAGCTTATGCTGGATAATAAAACACATCTGGCCTTCTCCTGTAGGCTAATATGAGTAAAGGAATCTTTGAAAGACACTGAAGATGAAGATATATATATACGGTATACATTATATATATATATATATATATATATATATATATATATATATATATATATATATATATTCATGGGCGTAACAATAGGCCCTGCAGCCCCTGCTCCCGCTTCCGGAAGTGACATCACTTTCGAGTTCTTCTTTAACTATGACTAAAATAATCATGTAAATAACACCTAAAGTGAGAGGGAAGTGAAGAATGTCATTTAATTTCTTTCAAACAATGCAAATTACCTAGCTGTCCTGCTGATCCTCTACCTCTTACACTTTTAGCCATAGACCCTGGATAGGCATGCAGATCAGATGTTTCTGACTGAAGTCTGACTGGATTAGTTGCATGCTTGTTTCAGGTGTGTGATTCAGACACCAGTGGTGCTCAGCAGAGCTCGAATATTCGAGTAGTTCGAATATTCGAGCTCTTTTTCAGCTATTCGAGCTCGGTATTCGAGCTCCGAATAGCTGGAGCTATTCGAATGGGCTATCCGAGTACACTCGAATAGCCCATTCACTATTCGAGCTATTCGAGCCACCCGGCGCTATTCGAGCTCGGTACCGAGCTCGAATAGCGTCATAGCCCAGATTGATGTCCTTAGAGCCAATCAGAGGGCTCCCAGGCCCTCTGACGGCAGCCAATCACAGAGGGGGACCCTGGCCAGCCCCTACCCTATAAATAGCGGCCGCCATGTTAGGTTTTTCCATGCTTGCCTGAGACTTGTACAGAGAGAGAGTTGCTCCTTTGTGCTTTGGCTTAGCAAGTGCTCTATTGTGGTAATTTACCTAGCGTTTTTGCTCACCTACACCTGCCATATACACCTATATTGTTGTTAGTTAGATAGACATTGTATTTTAGTTAGTAGCTTGTGTGTTACATTAGAGAACTGCAGGCAGCTGCTGCAAGCTTACAGGTTTAGGCCTCAGGGGGGCCTTGCCTCTGTGGGCAGCTGTCCTCTGTTTATTTCTCTCATATTCTATACCAGTATTTCTGCTGTCCTTTACTAATAGTATTGTAGTTATACTGTACTAGGAGTAGGACACTCACTGACTGTCACTGTTTATAGGCTACTAGCTAGCTCCTGCGTGTGTGCACTCACTCACTGTCTGTGTGTACACACACTCTATTTCCTTCTCATTACTGTTTGATTATTGTTAGTTGTACTTACTTACTACTTACTCTTACTGTACCCGTAGGGACACTCACTGTCACTGTTCATATAGGCTACTACTACCTCCTGCGTGTGCGCACTCACTGTCTGAGTGTACACACACAACACACACTCTATTTCCTTCTGATCGCTGATTGATTATTGTAATTAGTTAGTTCTACTTACTGTTACTACTTGTACTTACTCACTCTTACTGTACTAGGAGTCTAGGACACTGAGTCACTGTGTTCATAGGCTACTAGCTCCTGCCTGCGTGCACTCACTGTCTGAGTGTACACACACCCACACTCCATTTCCTTCTGATCGCTGATTGATTATTGTAATTAGTTAGTTCTACTTACTGGTGTTACTACTTACTCTTACTGTACTAGGAGTCTAGGACACTCAGTCACTGTGTTCATAGGCTACTAGCTCCTGCCTGCGTGCACTCACTGTCTGAGTGTTCACACACCCACACTCCATTTCCTTCTGATCGCTGATTGATTATTGTAATTAGTTAGTTCTTCTTACTGTTACTACTTACTCTTACTGTACTAGGAGTCTAGGACACTCAGTCACTGTGTTCATAGGCTACTAGCTCCTGCGTGCGTGCACTCACTGTCTGAGTGTACACACACCCACACTCCATTTCCTTCTGATCGCTGATTGATTATTGTAATTAGTTAGTTCTACTTACTGTTATTACTTACTCTTACTGTACTAGGAGTCTAGGACACTCAGTCACTGTGTTCATAGGCTACTAGCTGCTGCGTGCGTGCACTCACTGTCTGAGTGTACACACACCCACACTCCATTTCCTTCTGATCGCTAATTGATTATTGTAATTAGTTAGTTCTTCTTACTGTTACTTCTTACTCTTACTGTACTAGGAGTCTAGGACACTCAGTCACTGTGTTCATAGGCTACTAGCTCCTGCGTGCGTGCACTCACTGTCTGAGTGTACACACACCCACACTCCATTTCCTTCTGATCGCTGATTGATTATTGTAATTAGTTAGTTCTACTTACTGTTATTACTTACTCTTACTGTACTAGGAGTCTAGGACACTCAGTCACTGTGTTCATAGGCTACTAGCTCCTGCGTGCGTGCACTCACTGTCTGAGTGTACACACACCCACACTCCATTTCCTTCTGATCGCTGATTGATTATTGTAATTAGTTAGTTCTACTTACTGTTATTACTTACTCTTACTGTACTAGGAGTCTAGGACACTCAGTCACTGTGTTCATAGGCTACTAGCTCCTGCGTGCGTGCACTCAGTGTCTGAGTGTACACACACCCACACTCCATTTCCTTCTGATCGCTGATTGATTATTGTAATTAGTTAGTTCTTCTTACTGTTACTACTTACTCTTACTGTACTAGGAGTCTAGGACACTCAGTCACTGTGTTCATAGGCTACTAGCTCCTGCGTGCGTGCACTCACTGTCTGAGTGTACACACACCCACACTCCATTTCCTTCTGATCGCTGATTGATTATTGTAATTAGTTAGTTCTACTTACTGTTATTACTTACTCTTACTGTACTAGGAGTCTAGGACACTCAGTCACTGTGTTCATAGGCTACTAGCTCCTGCGTGCGTGCACTCAGTGTCTGAGTGTACACACACCCACACTCCATTTCCTTCTGATCGCTGATTGATTATTGTAATTAGTTAGTTCTTCTTACTGCTACTACTTACTCTTACTGTACTAGGAGTCTAGGACACTCAGTCACTGTGTTCATAGGCTACTAGCTCCTGCCTGCGTGCACTCACTGTCTGAGTGTACACACACTAAATTTACTTGTGATTACTACTGATTATTGTAACTGCTAGTTGTACTTCCTGACTGTTACTACTTACTTACTGTACTAGGGGACACTCACTCAGTCACCTCACCAACCAACCCACTCCATTAAAGTACCCCACTTTTCACCCGCCCTTTTAAAAAACTTTTGTCTATACGCCCAAAACATTGAAGATGTCTGGAAGTGGCAGCCAGCGCGGTTTGGGCAAGGGGAAGGGCAGCAAGGGAATCAGGAGGAGAGGGAGCAGCATTGTGGCAAGCCGCGGCCGCGGGCGCGCCACCATGCACAGTTCCGCAGCAGCAGCAGCAGCGTCAGTGGCTAACATTCCTCCCATAGCCACTGGCCGTGGACGCCTTGGGCGCCGCCCAGCAGGAGCATCTGCAACTCACGCTGCAGAGACACAGCAGCAGCAGCGTGTAGCACCTGCTCCGATTTTCCTCCAGCCGGGTCGGAAACGTCCCATTGAGGAAAAGGATGCAGACACTGTGGTGCAACTCATGACGGAGGATGAGCAGCCCGCCATCAGCTCTGCATCCGAGGCCTCCACCCTCACCACCACCACCACCACCACCCCTGTTCGCAGCAGCCGCCCAGCAGGGTCTGGGGAGGAGGCCAGTTCACCGTCAGTCGCCGACCTCTCATTCAGCACTCTTTTGACCCCAGGCATGATGAGTCAATTGTCTGCTGTTGTTGGCGATTTTGAGGAGGAGATGCTGATGGGCACTTTGAGGGATGAGGGATTGGACAGCAAGACTGTGGCGACAGTCAAGCAGCCCATCCATGCATCAGGAGAGGAGTTTGGGGGGTCATCATCCCAGCAGGACATGTTTGAGGAGGGGGAGGATGATGTTGATGACCCGGTGACAGACAGAGACTGGGTGCCACCACCTCCAGGGGATGTCGTCCTCAGCAGCTCGGAGGAGGAGGAGGATGCGCTTGTGGGCCTTGCAAGGAGGCGCATCATTGCAAGCATTGGCAGCGACCCACAGCCTGCTGGTGTCTCAGGCTCAGCAGCAGCAGCAGCAGCATCAGCCAGTACCACCACCAGCCGCACCCAAGCCCCCCCCCCAACCACCACAGGGAGACAGGCAGCAGCGCTTCCATGCCGTAGGGGGATGTTTCTGTCACCAATCTGGCGCTTTTTCACCATGCCCACTGTGTACAGCAAGTACGCCACTTGCAACCACTGTCAGCGGAAGTTGAGCAGAGGTGCAGACCCCTTAAAGTTCAGCACCAGCTCGCTGATCAACCACCTTGCGGCTAAACATTTCCACCAGCATGAGGAGTTCCAGAGGCTGAAGGCATCTGGTGCTGGCAGTGGCACCACACCCATCACTGCACAGCCTTCAGCAGCAGCAACAGCAGCCACCCGCCCTCCTGCTCCTCCAGCAGCACCAGCAGGAGTGCGGAAACGCACTGCTCCTCCCCCCTCTGCAACTCCTGCCGCCGACACTGAGGCCTGTTCTGGCAGCCAGTCCTCAGTGGCCTCCTCCGCTGTGTCTGGTGATTCCCGTGTCAGCAAAAGGCCACGCCAGAGCCTTTTGAGCGAGTCCTTCCAGGGGGTGGTTAGGGCTCTGCCTCCCAGCAGCCATCGCGTGCGGCAGCTGAACGGCTTGCTGGCACGGGCCATGTGCTCCCAACTCCTGCCGTACACGCTCGTGCAGGAGGGGAGCGACATGCGGGCGCTGCTTGCTTGTGCAGCCCCAGACTGGCAGCTCCCCAGCAGACACTTTTTCTCCCGCAAGGCCATTCCAGCACTGCACCGCTTTGTGATGGCCAATGTGGAGCGAGGGCTGGAGCACGCGGTTGGTGAAAGGGTCCACGTCACCATGGACTCCTGGAGCAGCCGCTTCGGGACAGGCCGCTACCTGTCCTTCACTGTCCACTGGGTCAGCTTGGTGGAAGGGGGTGAGGATGGGAGAGCAGCAGCGGGCACAGCAGCAGCAGCAGCAGCAACACAGTGGGTGGTGCCACCCCGCAGGGTCAGGGGAACTGCAGCGGGTTCCTCCGATCCTCTGCCATCCTCCGCCACACCTGGCCAAACCCCCCGCCTCAGCAGCAGCGTGAAGGCCCGCCACTGCCAAGCGCTGCTGCACTTGGTCAGCCTTGGCAAGACCAAGCTGACGGCAGCCCACGTGTTGGCCAAACTCCAGGAGCAGGAGAGGATTTGGCTGACCCCCAGAGGCCTCAGAGTCGGAGAGGTGGTGTCCGACAATGGGGCCAATCTGGTTGCTGCCATAGACAGGGGAAACCTGACCCACATCCCCTGTCTTGCCCACGTGCTGAACCTGGTGGTGCAGAAGTTCCTGCGCACCTACCAGGGGATGGGCGAACTGCTGGAAACGGCAAGGAATGTTGTGCGTCACTTCCGGCGCTCGGCTGCAGCCTGTGCGAGCCTGGAAGACGTGCAAAAGGAGCTGGATCTGCCACGCCATCGGCTGATCATTGACGTTCCGACTCGCTGGAACTCCACCCTGGCGATGTTGGAGCGTCTGGTTGAACAGAGGCACGCTGTCAACCAGTACCTTGCCCTGGCCACTGTTTCCGCAGCTCGGAGAAGGGACAAGACCAGCAACATCCCGTCCATCGTCCCCGATGATGACTGGAGGCACATGCAGCAGGTGTGCTTTGTGCTGGCTCCCTTCCTGCAGGCCACAAACATGGTGAGCAGGGACCATGCTATGGTCTGCGAGTGGGTGCCCCTGGTTTCTCTGCTGAACAGGGCCCTCGATGGTTTGCTGGAACAGGGAGCGGCAGCCTTGGACCAGCAGGAGCGGCAACCAGCTGCGCAGTCCACCTCTGAGGGGGAGGAGGAGGAGGACTTGGTGGAGGTCCCTGACCTGGCTGCTGATGAGGGGGATCAGCACAGCGCAGCTGAGTTGGTGCGGGGGTGGAGAGAGGATGAGGCGGCAGAGGAGGAGGATGAGGACAGCACTGACGTCGATGTGCCAGCAGACGTGGCCCGCCTCTTCCCAATGGCAGCGCACATGCTGGCGTGCCTGCGCAGGGACCCCAGGGTGATCCAGATGAAGCAGAGGGAGGACATCTGGATCAGCATGATGTTGGACCCACGCCTCAAGGGGAAGTTGAGCCAGTTCCTGCCGCCTGCAGGAGGAGACCCAGCGCAACAAATAAGGAGCTTGCAGCAGGCCCTTGTTGAGCGCTTGGAGGAAGCCTTCCCCCAGCCTTCCACCCCCACTGTCCAGCAGCCAGCACAGAGGCAGCAGCAGGTGCCTGCATCCAGCAGCAGCAAGCGCCCCACAGACCTGCTGTCTCTCAGCCACGAGCTCTACAGGACTGTAGAGGCTCCGGCAGCAGTGACTAGAGAGGAGATGCATGCAGCAGCATCCTCCTCCGGTCACAGCCAGCGCCTGACCCGCATGGTGGCTGACTACATGGGGTCGTACAGCGGGCTTGACAGCGATGCCCCTGTTGATCCCATGGAGTATTGGGTCAAGCGCATGGAGATCTGGAGCGAGCTAGCGCAGTACGCCCTGGAAGTGCTGTCCTGCCCCCCTTCCAGCGTGCTGTCCGAGCGCTGCTTCAGTGCAGCTGGTGGCGTGGTCACCGAGAAACGCTCACGTCTGTCTCACAAGTCTGTGGACAGACTGACGTTTCTCAAGATGAACCAGGCGTGGGTGGAAGGCGAGTTCCTGGCCCCTGTTGTCGGCGAGAGGGGGACATGAACTGGCTGCCGGAACCATCGTTAATGTGCCTTACCACCCTTTACCACCTCCTGGCTCCTGCTCACTAAGCCAGCCTGGTTCACTTTGACTATTACGTCGCCTGCAGCCACACATTTTACACCTACAGTGGGCTGCTGTGTACTGCCCTTCTGCTGTCTGTCTGTGTTTCCCACTGCCAGGGTACACAGAATGACCTTCTTCTGCTGCCACTCTGCCACCAGCTATTACGTCAAACAATAGCTATATTGGTTGCAAAACCGAAACCAAACAAACCATTAAAAAAAAAAAAGGTTTAATTTTTCTGAGGTGCCCGGGTTGAAAACTGTGTTGTTCCAGTTGTGTATTGGACACAATGTGGGCTGCACGACCGCTGTCTGGGACCTCCTGTTGTGTTTATTTACGGCCCTGGTATCACCGCTAGGTACCAGGGCTATTATGTCACGCTGCCTACCTGCTGCCACACTCACACTGCTCCTCCATACCTCCTCCTGCTGCTGCTGCTGCTGTCTGTCTGTGTTTCCCACTGCCAGGGTACACAGATGATTTACCTTCTGCTGCCACTCTGCCACCAGCTATTACGTCAAACAATAGCTGCTCGCCTACTCCTCCATTCCTCCTCCTGCTGCTGCTGTCTGTCTGTGTTTCCCACTGCCAGGGTACACAGAATTACCTTCTTCTGCTGCCACTCTGCCACCAGCTATTACGTCCAAAAATAGCTAAATTGGTTGTAAAACCAAAAACCAAAAAACCATTAAAAAAAAAAAAAGGTTTAATTTTTCTGAGGTGCCCGGGTTGAAAACTGTGTTGTCCCAGTTGTGTATTGGACACAATGTGGGCTGCACGACCGCTGTCTGGGACCTCCTGTTGTGTTTATTTACGGCCCTGGTATCACCGCTAGGTACCAGGGCTATTATGTCACGCTGCCTACCTGCTGCCACACTCACACTACTCCTCCATTCCTCCTGCTGCTGCTGTCTGTCTGTGTTTCCCACTGCCAGGGTACACAGAATTACCTTCTGCTGCCACACTGCCACCAGCTATTACGTCAAACAATAGCTGCTCACATAATTACTCTCCTCCATTCCTCCTCCTGCTGCTGCTGCTGTCTGTCTGTGTTTCCCACCGCCAGGGTACACAGATTTACCTTCTGCTGCCACTCTGCCACCAGCTATTACGTCAAAAAATAGCTATATAT
The DNA here is from genome assembly GCF_040937935.1 of Hyperolius riggenbachi. Classification (NCBI taxonomy): domain Eukaryota; kingdom Metazoa; phylum Chordata; class Amphibia; order Anura; family Hyperoliidae; genus Hyperolius; species Hyperolius riggenbachi. Next base: position 102,954,635 of record NC_090652.1, read on the forward strand.
CTGTGTAATTGGTTGTAAAACCAAAACTACAAAACCATTACAAAAAAAGGTTTAATTTTTCTGAGGTGCCCGGGTTGAAAACTGTGTTGTCCCAGTTGTGTATTGGACACAATGTGGGCTGCACGACCGCTGTCTGGGACCTCCTGTTGTGTTTATTTACAGCCATGGTATCACCGCTAGGTACCAGGGCTATTATGTCACGCTGCCTGCCTCATTGACTGCATGCTGCCACACACTCATCCTCCTCCTCCTGCTGCTAAATTTACCTCCTGCTGTCTGTGTGTTTCCACTGCCAGGGAGCACATACAATGGCGCTTCCAACATGCGTGCGCCACCAGCTATTTGTTGTTACGCTCAAAAATAGCTGCATTTCTTTAAAAAAAAAAAAATGAAAAGAGAAATAAGTGACGAAGAAGACGATATAGAAGAAGATGAAGATGAAGAAGATGAAGAAGAAGAAGAAGAAGATGAAGAAGATGAATAAGAAGAAGAAGAAGAAGATGAAGAAGATGAAGAAGAAGATGAAGAAGATGAAGATGAAGAAGATGAAGAAGAAGATGAAGAAGATGAAGAAGAAGATGAAGAAGAAGAAGAAGAAGAAGAAGAAGAAGATGAAGAAGATGAAGATGAAGAAGATGAAGAAGAAGATGAAGAAGATGAAGATGAAGAAGATGAAGAAGATGAAGAAGAAGATGAAGAAGATGAAGATGAAGAAGATGAAGATGAAGAAGATGAAGATGAAGAAGATGAAGAAGAAGAAGAAGAAGATGAAGAAGAAGAAGAAGATATAGAAGAAGAAGAAGAAGATATAGAAGATAAAGAAGAAGAAGAAGAAGAAGTATATACAGTACTGAACAAAACTCTGGACACAACTTCTCTTTTCACCTTTTTTTTTTTTTAAAGGAACATCCCCACATAATCACTTGCTGTTGTCACTTGGAAAAAAATATGTTTCTTGCATCATTAACCCTCAAAACAAGTGTTGGGAAGCTATTTAAGGCCAATTCGAATAGTCAGCTCGAATAATGAGCTCGAATACCGACTCGAATAGTGAGCTCGAAGTCCGAGGTCGAATCGAATAGTAAAATTTATTCGACTCGAATATTCGACTGACCTCGAATAATTTACTATTCGAATTCGACCAAACTCGAATTTTAAAAAGGGGTATTTGAGCACCACTATCAGACACTACTTATGCCTTAAAGATCAGCAGAACTGCCAGGCAACTGGTATTGTTCAAAAGGAAATATCCTTCTCACTTCAGATTCCCTTTAATGTGGAGCTGCAATCCGAAGAAACATCGGCATAGCTAGAGATTTTGGGGCCCCATAGCAAAACTTTCATGGGGCCATCAGATATAGGCAATCTTGATAATGCCACATGCCCATTAACTGGGCAATTTACATTCTCATGTAGTCTATACTGCATACAGTCCATGAGCATTGAGACAAAGTCAGAGAGTGGAGGAACACAAGAAAGTTAACAGTGAATACATCAAGTACCACCTAGGCCCCTCTGCTCCAGGGCCCCATAGCAGCTGATATGGCTGCTACAGCTATTGCTACGGCCCTGCAAAGAAAGAACCTACAGAGGTGCCCAAAAAATGTATACACACTTTAAAGAGAGTCTGAAGCGACATTAAAAATCGTTTTTTACCTTATAATAAACATGGGCACGTTTGCCCCTGCTAAAATGCCGCTATCTCGCGGCACAACAAGGGGTCTTTACCCCCCCAAATCCCTTCCGTGGTGTCCGGGGATCGCTTCCTGTTGAGGCATTACTACTGGCCACAGCCCTGCCTCTCAGTGCGTCTATCAGCGCTGATCGCCGCCTCTTCCTTGCCCCTCTCAGTCTTCCTTCACTGAGAGGGGTGGGGGAGAGGCGGAGATCCGCCGCTGATAGACGCTCATGGAGGCAGAGCTACAGCAGAAAGCTCTGCCTCCATGAACGGCAAAATCTACGACCAAGTTGGTCGTGGATTTTGCAGGGGGGCATTTGGGGGTAAAGACCCCTCGTTCAGCCGCGGGATAGTAGCGTTTTAGCAGGGGCAAACGTGCCCATGTTGATTATAGGGTAAAAAGCCATTTTTAATATCGCTTCAGAGTCTCTTTAAGACCGCCGCGGGACACAGGAGGACGGGGGAAGCCTCGATAGGATCCGGAGGCTTCCCCCACCCGAGGTGAGTACCCCCGAGGGACACTTTTTTTAGTTACAGGTTTTCTTTAAATGCTGTTATCTATGGCTTTTTTTTAAAAACCCAAACTGAATTATGGCACCAATGTGTAATATTATGTTTCCTGTAAAGATGTCAGTAGTCACATCATCACTGATGTAATCATGCAATCATCCAGAGAGAGACAAAGAAAATGGCATGATTCAACAATCCCTGTGGACATTTATGTTAGAGTTGTTCATGCTGCAGTTCATGAATCAATAGTGTCTGGATGCTAATGGTGACCACTTTAACCACATAATGTGATTGCATAATTCAAACCTTTCATGCTTATACAGATCTAGTTATAAAATGTTTATCCATATATTTTTCATATTGAAGTTTGTATACATTTTTAGGGTCTCTCTGTGTAAACATGATGTAATCCAGACAATACTGTTAAGTTGCTCATTGACTGGTTAATGTACAACAGTTGATCATCTGAAGACCGCACACAATATCCATGTGTGAGTCACAATGTCCATATGTAGGAAAACAACCAATTTAAAAAGGGACTGCAGTGAAAATAATATAATGAAAAAAAAGTGCCCTAATTTTTACAATAACTATTCATAACTGACTTAGTCAGTGTTTGCCCATCGTAAAATCTTTCCTCTCCCTGATTTACATCCTGACATTTATCACATGGTGATATTTTTACTGCTGGCAGGTGATGTCAGTGGTAGGAGATGCTGTTTTTTGGCAGTTGGAAACAGTTGTTATTTCCCACACTGAAACAAGGCTCCCACAGTGTGATGTCAGAACCCTAGTGCTGATGTGGGAGGGATATCACCACAGTATCAGCCATACAGAGCTCCCTGATGATCCGTCTGAAAATAGGAAAAGATTGCTCATGGGAAAGGGGATATCAGCTACTGATTTAGATGAAGTTCAATCCTTGGTTATGGTTTCTCTTTAAAGTGTATAAGAGTTGACGAAAAAGAAAAGTGTTATACATACCTGGTGCTTCCTGCATCCCCATCCGCACAGATCGCTCCCCCGCTGCCGTCCTCAGCCAGTCCTGGGTCCCGTTACTTCCTCCAGTCGCGGCCAGTCTGACACAAGAGAAGTGCGCTCTTTACCTATCTCTCAAGCAGCACCGTGCTACTCCACCTTTGTGGCAATACTTGCATGGCTACTGCACGCCACGGCTGCACTTGTAGCAGAAGAAGAGCGTGGCCCTGATCTAGAGCGGAGCCACGCTCATTGACAGAGGACATAGGAGTACTAAAGGAAGCCTCAGTAGGATCCTCAGGGTTTCCTCTCTTCAAGTAAATATCTTATTTTGATTCTGAGCTTTGGCTCAGGATCACTTGAAAGTACTGTCTTGAAAATTTGAACACATGGCCAGATGCAGCTGTGAAAATGACAGTAGTTCAATCGCAATAGCAGCACCAACAGAGTCCAACCTTGTCAGATCCAGACCTTAAATATAGACATACACAGAAAGCGGAGATTCTCATAGCAGGTAACGCCTTATCACAACGTCCGTGTGCTAAAAAAAAAAAAGGGTTCCGAGGTGAGTAGGCTGTCACTAATAGGAAAGGGAGATAACACACTCCCCCCCCATTTTCCCCTGCTCACCAGATCAATGTCTTTGCGTACAGCATATCATATCCCATAAGTTGGCGTCTAAACAGGGTCGGGCCGAGGCATAGGCTGGAGAGGCTCCCGCCTCAGGGCGCAGTGTAGGAGGGGGCGCAGAATTCATTCAGCTGTCATTCATAATTGTGTTTGAAGCAGAAATAAATAAGAAAAGGGGATACATGGCAGTGATTGCAAGCCAGATAACTAGATATTAAGGTGTTGGGGAGGGTGTGGGCCCTGTGGCCCTCTTAGTCTAATAGCAATCCATGTGTGACAGCTGAGGTGGGAGGGATGGAGGGGCGCACTTTGGTGTCTCAGCCTTGGGTGCTGAAGGACCTTGTCCCGGCTCTGCGTCTAAAAGTACAAGGGATACAACTTCTAATAGTGTAATACAGTTTAATAGAGCGCCCCAAGGCCCCAATTAAAATCCACGTACATAGAAGAAACTTGTAAAACAGTGTATCATAGTTACACTCTCATCGGCAGCTCCAGTCGCCACCTGCATGTCCCTGGCTCGTCTCCTTGCCCAGCAGTGTGCGTCTCCCTAAGCTCCGCCCTACGTGTTTCGTCACAGATTGTGACTCATCAGGGGCTGCAGTATGCACGCTCCCCAGCACACTTAGTATGCAAGTCTCCTCCCACCCCTCGCTGCCCAGGCAACCATATTGAGCAGTATTCGCGAAGCCTGGATGATGTAGGAGGCAGGCGGCTCACACTTGATATACAATACATATCCCCTGCATCCCCGCCTGACGTATAAATTGTGCAGCTCATATGCACATACATAGGATCCATCTCATCAGCACCCTTCAGAGTTACCACCCCACCCTCTGCATATTATATGCTATACCAATGGGAGTTATGATACCCTACATTGCAATACAATTTTTTACTAAAAGTTGATGTCCTGGAAAGTACATTTTCACTTGCATATCAATCCTCATTATTCTTACCCTGACCCCCCCCCCCCCCCTCCCCTGCCACAAAGATTTTCCCCTTCCCCCAGATAATAGGCAATCCCCAGAAATAGGTAGGTTGTTCTTGAAGGTACATGCACATATTTAATCATTAGATAGAAGGCAGTTAATATCAATTTCTATGTTAAGGCCTTGCAGAGTCAGAGTTTGTGGATTATAAATCGCATGGTGGCATTTTATAGACGATCTTGGCCTAGAGTCTAATATAAAGCTTACGTTGGAATGTAGCAAGTTTGAGATACACTTCCTAGATCTTAATATATACGTGGACATTGGACAATAATGTTCTGAAAACCAAATGCCATTTCAAAAAAACAGACCGTAACGGGTTTATACCGGTAGATAGTTTTAATCACCCCCAATGGGTTAGAGCTATACCAAAGGGGCAGATGATACGAGTATGGAGGAATTGTACTAACATTGAAGATTATGATGTACAGGCTGGCATCCTGAAAAATAGATTCCTCCAGAAAGGGTATGATGAGCAGGCATTGCACAGAACTGTAGGTCAGGTACACAATATGGAGAGGGAGGAGCTTGTAAGGGGCACCCAGGACTAAATCACCTAACACTGCCTTTATAAGTGAATACAGCTTACAATACAAAGAGGTAGAAAAGATCTTTAAAAGACATGGAGGTACTTATGTGTGAACACACTGATGACCAGATGTTATCCAGGGCAATACCTGACAAGCCCTCGTTTATGTATAGAAGGGCACCTAACCTGAGGGACAAGCTAGTACCAAGCTGTGTGGAGCCACCACAAATACAGAGACATAATCTATGGCAGAAACCAGGGTTCTACCCATGTGGTAAATGCCAAGGATGTAGATTAAACCCTAATAACAAACGTGTAAAATACCATTTTGAGTGATCTGCAACAAAGCAGCAGTATAAGATAAAATCATGTATTACTTGCTCTACAAAGTATGTGGTATATCTCATATGGTGTGGTTGTGGATATCAGTACGTGGGCCGTACCACACGTGAATTGAAAGAGCAGATAGGTGAACATATATATAAAGCTAAAAAGGGACACAAAAATCACAGTGTGTCTGCCCATTTTAAGAAACATCATGAGTGTGACCCAACTCAGATGCCATTCTGTGCAATTGAGAAACTGAATGCACACTGGAGTGGGTGCAACAGGCTACGTGAACGATCCAAGATGGAAACTAAATGGATTTATAATCTACAAAATCCGACCCCACAAGGCCTTAACATAGAAATTGATCAATAATTTCACTGATATATTCTCTAAACTGCAGCTCTTGGCCATTCCACACGATGAGAAGATCGTTTATAAAACGCCACCATGCGATTTATAATCCACAAACTCTGACTCTGCAAGGCTTTAACATAGAAATTGATATTAACTGCCTTCTGTCTAATGATTAAATATGTGCATGTACCTTCAAGAACAACCTACCTACTTCTGAGGATTGCCTATTATCTGGGGGAAGGGGAAAATCTTTGGGGGGGGGGGGGTCGGGGTAAGAATAATGAGGATTGATATGCAAGTGAAAATGTACTTTCCAGGGCAGCAACTTTTAGTAAAAATTTTATTGCAATGTAGGGTGTCGTAACTCCCATTGGTATAGCATATAATATGCAGAGGGTGGGGTGGTAACTCTGAAGGGTATTGATGAGATTGAACCTACGTATGTGCATAAGAGCTGCACAATTTATACGTCAGGCGGGGATGCAGGGGATATGTATTGTATATCAAGTGTGAGCCGCCTGCCTCCTACATCGTCCAGGCTTCGCGAATAGTGCTCAATACGGTTGCCTGGGGAGGGGACTTCCATACTAAGTGTGCTGGGGAGTGTGCATACTCCAGCCCCTGATGAGTCACAATATGTGACGAAACGCGTAGGGTGGAACTTCGGGGGTCTTCTTGCTGTCAAGGAGACGAGCCGGGGACACGCAGGAGGCGACCGGAGCTGCCCATGAGAGTTTAACTATGATGCACTGTTTTACAAGTTTCTTCTATGTACGTGGATTTTAATTGGGGCCTTTGGGTGCTCTATTAAACAGTTTTACACTATGAGAAGTTGTATCCCTCATACTTTTAGACGCCAACGTATGGGATATGATATGCTGTATGCAAAGACATTGATCTGGTGAGCAGGGGAAAACGGGGGGGGGGGGGGGGGGGGAGTGTGTTATCTCCCTTTCCTATTAGTGACAGCCTACTCACCTCGGAACCCTTTTTTTTTTTTCGAGCACACAGGTGATAAGGCGTTACTTGCTATAATGATCCCCTCTTTCTGTCTGTTTATGTTTAAGGTCTGGATCTGTCAAGGTTGGACTCTGTTTGCGCTGCTATTGCGATTTGGACTTACTGTGGGAAACATACTCTCATTTTTATAGCGTGCTGCCTAGAGTGACTGGTGGAAATAGGACACTGAGTGCAGTAGTATCAGGCTCTGTAAGTGAGCCTGCTGCTGGCTGGATTGCATCATCCTCAAGGCCGGATTTATACTATTTGTGTCCCTACACATGTTGTTTTCCTTTTTTGTGTAGCTGCGCTACTCTCATTCCATGTGCAGCCCCCTCTTCCATGTGTGATATCTATGTACAGCAACCTCTTTCTTTCATGAACAGCTCCCTTGAGCATCGGTTTTCTTAATTCAGAACATAACAATTACAGTATCTGCTGCAGAAAATAGCTTCTGTCTGGACTGCTGCTAATTTAAAACTAATTTATTTTATGTCAATAACTTCTAACTTTAACTAAAAGAGGCACCCACACCCGTGTCTCCTGCAGACTTAGGCACTTGTTGTTGGCCTGGGGAGGTGGGCCGGTGCCCGTGAAATGCGTTGTCCTTTATGGAAGTAAGACCAATCTACTCCTGTACGTTGTCCTTTATGGAGGTAAGACCAATCTACTCCTGTACATTATCATAAATAATGTTTGCTGTAAAAATCTGCTTGGTTTGGTGAGCTATTGCAGAATGACATGAGCAGAGGACTCTGTAAACCATATTTGACGTCTCAGGAGTCCTGTTGAACTCCAATATTCCTAGATTTGGGCACCACCAAGGCCTTATAAGAAGGGCAAATGTGATCTAGGAAATGTGTTTTAGCTATGTAGTTCACTCTGCTGAATTGATAGCTCAGTGCCGCTACAGTCTTCCTCTAAGCTGCCTCATTTGTGATGTCCCTACAGGTTGGAATTCCAATGTATGTATGTTGCAGTGGCTCGCACAACAACAGAGAGCAGTAATTAACCACTTAACGACCACCTAACGCCGATAGGCGTCGGCAGGTCGCAAGTGGTTTCCCATGGAAACTTTCCATGTCAGTTCACGGAGGGTGTCTCCGTGAACAGCCTGCGAGCCTCCGATCGCGGCTCGCAGGCAAAATGTAAACATGCGGGGAAGAAATCCCCGCTGTTTACATCATACGGCGCTGCTGCGCAGCAGCGCCGTAAAGGAGATCGGCGATCCCCAGCCTCTGATTGGCCGATGATCGCTGCCATCTGATAGGCTTAAGCCTATCAGAGGCGGAGCAGGACGGCTCGCCGTCCTGCTCCGCCCATAGGAAGGAGGGGAGGGAGGGAAGTACAGGGAGGCTGGGAATCCCCCTAGTGGGGAAAAAAGGGGGGGAAGTTTGGTCGCCCTGGCTATTACACGATCTGTGCTGTGGGCTGGAGAGCCCATGCAGCACAGATCTGGGCAGAATAGCCTGATTGACTTGGTGGAGTACATCTGCTCCAGAGTGATCAATAGTGATTAGTGAATATAGCCAAGTTTGCTTCACCAGTATTTTTGCAATGGTGAGAAGAACTTGACATAACAATGCCCATTTTTTGACACATATAAAAAATTCCAGCAGTGCATGAAAGCCATATTTTGCAAATACAGTAGAACCCCTTTATATTTAATGGATACCAGATGTGACATGTGACATTATGAGATAGACAATGGTATGTACAGTGCCTAGCACACAAATAACTACTGTATGCTGTGTTCCTTTTTTTCTTTCTCTGCCTGAAAGAGTTAAATATCAGGTATGTAAGTGGCTCACTCAGTTCTGACTCAGTCAGGAAGTGACTACAGTGTGACCCTCACTGATAAGAAATTCCAACTATAAAACTAGCAGAAAATGGCTTCTGAGAGCAGGAAACAGATAAAAAGGGTCAATAGTTCATATAATTTAGGTCTGGCAACCTTCAATGAATGTGTCATTGAGCAAAAACAATAAAACAGTTAAAACTAAAAAAGTAGATTTAAACATACAATAACTGTGGAATATCTTAAAAAGTCATTTTTAGGGGGCGGAGCGTGCCATGGACTGGTGAGGACGTGCCTGTACGGAGCTCCCGGCCACTGGCTATGATCTATCGCTTATAATACCCCTATTTTTAGCTAATTTTAGCCCTACATGGCATGGCAGATCGAGGGAACCGAAAGAAACAACAGAAAAAGACCTCTCACAACCTAAAGGACTCTTTAGAGCATTTCTTCCAGCCCCGCACGACCCGAAGTACTGCTCCCAAGATGGCCGACGAGACTCATGGGTCGTCACCCTCAAGCTCCCCGGGCTCCTCTAAGCAAAATAAGACGATGGAGGAGCTGTGGTCCTACCTGAAAGGAATACCGACGAAGGCAGACATGAACCAGCAGACGGAGCGGATTGTCTGCTCAACCAAAGAGGAGATCGCGGCGTTGAGGGCGGATATCTCGTCCACGGTCCAGAGGGTCGCGGGCCTGGAGGCTCAAGTTACTGAACTGCAATCCGAGGTGGCGCGCCTGAAAGAGAGCCGAGAACAGCAAAACCTTCTTCAGAGCCTAATGCGAGCTCAAGTGGAGGACCTCCAGAACCGCAATCGTCGGAACAATGTGCGGGTCCGAGGCCTTCCCGAGGCCACGAGGTCGGAGGATCTAAAACCAACCCTCCAAGCAATTTCTAACGGCCTCCTTAATAGACCTGTTGGCACAGCAATCAAAATAGATCGCGCACATCGTGCCCTACGAGCGGCCCCTCGTGGGTCTGCTCCCCCTAGAGATGTGATATGTTGCATCCACGACTTTGCTACAAAAGAGGCCGTGATGAATGCTGCACGCGCAGCGGGAACCGTTGATTTCGACGGAGCGACCATCTCCCTATACCAGGACCTGGCGCCCTCAACACTGGCCCAGCGGTGGGCGCTGAAGCCCCTCATAGCAGCTCTACAGCAAGCTGATGCGGAATACAGATGGGGTTTCCCATTTCAGCTGCAGGTACGTCTGAGAGATAAGTCCTCTACCCTCAGACATCCGAGGGAGCTACCGGAATTTTTCAAGACCTTGGGCCTCGCCACAGTTGCTCTACCGAACTGGAACCCGGACTCAGTTGAATTTGCCCTACCGCAAAGAACACGGCGTTCGCGTACCTCTACCCCCTATGAGACTGGCTCGTGAGTATCACCCAGGGTGAACTACCTGCATACCTCCCTGTATACCATGTCACCCCGCCAATAACTTTTATAGACATGAGACCCCCCCCCTTCAGTACATCATTTGATGCTGGTTGTTTAACATTTGTGCCTCAGGAAGAGGTCCCCCCAGAGCGGGGACAAGGTCCTCCAGCACCCAAGGCTGAGACACCAAAGTGCGCCCCTCCATCCCTGCCACCCCAGCCATCACACACTGATTGCTATTAGACTAAGAGGCGCCACAGGGCCCACTACCTCCCCAACACCTTAATATCTAGTTATATGGCTTGCAGTCACTGCCATGTATCCCCTTTCCTTATTTCTTTCTGCTTCAAACACAATTAGGAATGATAGTTGAATGAATTCTGCGCCCCCTCCTACACTGCGCCCTGAGGCTGGAGCCTCTCCAGCCTATGCCTCGGCCCGGCCCTGGGTCCCCCGCATGGTTAATGCAGTGTGCCCTCTTGCCGCCCCCCCGTGACTCTGCTTGAGTTCTTCACTCCACTAACATGGGCCGAGCCTGATATCGGACACTTCAGGTGCTGTTAAGCCACCCACAGGAACTCCCTATACGTTTCGCAATATCGTCCTCTAGTATATATGATGTTTGATATAATTGTCTGTTTCATGCATCATCACATGAAGAACTGACCCAACCTATAGATAATGATACCTGCAGTAGTATATAATGGGTGTTTGTGGAAGATGAGATGCTGCGACCCTGTATAGGTGGAAGAGGCCTATTCACTGGACTCTTAAACTTAGCGTAATCCCTGGTGTTGACGGAGCCACGGTCCAGCAATATATAGCCAGGATTAAGCCCTTCGCTGGAATGCTGGATAGCGGCCATAAGTTATACATGGCTTGGATATACTTTGACGGGGCGGGATGGGAGGGGGCCCCCTCCTCTTCCCTTCGGGGACTGATAGATGCCTAAGTTAGATAACATAGTTGATGGGTGATTCTGGATGTTGGTGGGGGGTGGGATGGGGGTGGAGGGGGAGTTGTAGTAATAAGAGTTGCTCCTGCTTTATACATCCTATAAGCATACCTAGAGGATATTGCACTATTTTTGGGTTTATGTGTTCCCATGACCTGTATATATATATATATATATATATATATATATATATATATATATATATATATATATATATATATATATGTGTATGTGTGTGGGTATGTGAGTGTGTGTATGTGTGTGTGTGTATGTGTATGTATGTATATATATATATATATATATGTGTGTGTGTATGTGTGTGTATATGTGTGTGTGTATATGTATGTGTATATATATATATATATGTGTATTCAAGTTTGCTTAATTATTCTACTTTCTAAAGGGGATTATTGAATATAGCTGACGTGTATGGTGACCGGGGGCCCTTGGGCTCCCTGTCACAATGGTTCGTTCCTTATCTCCCCCATCCATGGCCAGAACACGTCATATCCTCTCTTCCGGCTGGAATGAGAGGACTGGCCTAATTTGGATACTGTGGACACTGGGATTTTTTCCCCGGTGCCCACTTGATGTGGAGTTTAGACTCCCTTATGTTATATCTGTTTCTCTATCTCTCTTTTCTTCCTCTTCCTTAACCTGGTTCTCCATTATGGTGGGGGTGGCGGGGCCTGCACTGGTCCTTTCTTTTCTAAAAACTAATGGCGTCACTTAAGGCGCAGACGCTGAACGTCAGGGGATTGAACATCCCTGAGAAACGCTCTGCCTTGCTAAATGATCTTCATAGATCTGGCATCCAGGTTGCCTTTTTACAGGAAACCCACCTGAGGGGTGACAGCCACCCAAAACTTAGCAATCGACACTACCCACAAGCGTACTTTAGTAATTCTCCTTCTACCAAGACAAAAGGTGTGGCAATTCTGTTCTCTAGCTCGATCTGTATGACTCAGATACAGCATCTGAGTGACTCAGATGGCAGATATCTGCTGGTGAAGGGTATGCTAAATAATCAGATGATGACTTTTGGCTCGTTTTACGCCCCCAACAGTAAACAACATATCTTTTTGGAACAGTTCCTGAGTGAGCTGGACTCCTTTGCTGAGGGGAGCTTGGTACTAGGGGGGGATATGAATGTGGCATTAGACCCATCACTAGATATATCATCGGGAAGATCTGCACTACCATATAGGATCTCTAACAAATGTAAACATGCACTTCGCTCACGTCAACTTGTGGACGCGTGGCGCATCTCTCACCCCACAGTGAAGGATTACACCTTCTTTTCCAGCCCAAATGGGATATATTCTAGGATCGATTATATTTTGGTTTCCCAGAATCTGCTCTCGATGGTCTCTGACATTCGAATCACTGTGAGTGCTCTTTCCGATCATGCTCCTGTAGTGGCTACACTGGATGTGCTCGGAAACAGAAAAAAACCTTCAACCTGGCGCCTAAATGTCTCTTTACTAAAAGATGAAGCAGTGACAGCTAAGGTAGAGAGGGCCATCGAGTCTTATTTTGCAACCAATGATGTCGATGGAATGTCCCCTATGTCCCTGTGGGCTGCACACAAATGTGTAATACGGGGCGTCCTGATTCAGGAGAGCAGCAGATTAAAGAGGGAAAGAAACCATGCCATAGAGAGCTCATTCCAGGAAGTTCATAGACTGGAGACGCTGCACAAGGGATCACTATCTCCCTCTGATCTGACTGCCCTCACTACAGAACGCGAAAAATTAAAATCACTATTATTCTTTAAGGCGAGATATGCTGCCACCCGCTGCAAAAGACATTATTTTGAATATGGAAACAAGTGCAGCAGATTGTTGGCTCGTGCCCTCCGCACTCAGCAAACATCCAATTATATACCTAGTATTAATGACGGGAGCTCAAGTAAACATTACAGAACCCAGTCAATTGCACGCATATTTCGAGAATTTTATGGTTCCCTATATAACCTCCCCAGTGATACCTCGGACTCTGCCTGCTCTCGAATGTCCACCAAGATCAAGGACTATCTTAGAGACTCTGGCATGCCAACGCTAAGCGAGGCTGATGCAAAGGCCTTGGAGGAGGAGATTACATATGAGGAACTTAAGTTAGCTATATCCCAGACCCCCACTGGCAAGGCACCTGGCCCTGACGGCTTTTCGTTAGAATATTATAAGAAATATCTGAATTTGCTGCATCCCACCCTGTTGAAAGCGTTCAACTCCATATCAGACCCAGTGAATCATACGGCCTTTCCGAGGGACATGCTCATGTCTCACATCACAGTAATACACAAGCCGGGCAAAGATGCAGCGGTATGTTCAAACTATCGCCCCATTTCTCTACTTAATTTAGACCTAAAAAATTTTGCCAAGATTCTGGCCAACAGAATGTCCCCCTTAATGGCCGGCCTGGTCCATTTTGACCAGGTTGGCTTCATCCCCACTAGAGAAGCAAGGGACAACACAATACGAACCCTGGCGGCTGTTCACTGGGCACGGTCGGAGGCCTTACCCCTTATGTTACTCTCTACTGACGCGGAGAAGGCCTTCGACCGTGTCCACTGGGACTTTCTAAGGAATACGCTACACCACATTGGTCTCCCCCAAAACATGCTAATGTTCATCATGGCGCTTTATACATCACCTTCGGCCCGCATCCGGATTAACGGTGAACTGTCTGATGCTTTTGAAATATCGAACGGCACCAGACAGGGATGCCCACTATCCCCCTTTATTTTTGCATTGACTTTAGAACCTCTTCTATGCAAAATTAGGACTAACCCAAATATCAAGGGCATTCAATTTCCATCCGCTACCCACAAAATCGCAGCATATGCAGATGATTTGCTATTCTATTTGACTGGCTCGCATATTTCCGTCCCCAACCTCATTCAGGAGTTCTCCATTTATGGGCATATTGCTAATTTTAAAATAAACTACGATAAGTCGGAGGCGCTTGATGTAGGACTAGACCCTTCCCTGCGACATACATTAAAGGCCAATTTCCCATTTAAATGGGCAACTAAGGCATTGACATACCTCGGAACCAAAATCCCTGATAATATCTCAGAGGTCTATAAACTCAACTACCTACCCCTGCTGACCACAGTCAAGGCAGACCTGCAGAGGTGGGATGTAGCAAAATTTTCCTGGTTAGGACGCACTAACATTATTAAAATGAATGTGCTCCCTCGCTTTCTATATATCTTCCAAGCCTTGCCAGTACCTGTACCTAATTCATATTTTAAGGAACTTCGATTATGCTTTAGAAGATTCATATGGAAGAATAAACCTCCCCGTCTAAAATACGCCTTGACTATATTACCAAAAGAACGCGGCGGGCTGGCAGTGCCATGTCTCCAACTATATTACTCTGCAGCTATATTGATTCGAGTTGTGGACTGGCACAGGCACACCTCCCTTAAGAGATGGGTAGAGATGGAACAAGATATCTCCCACTCCTCTCTAGCACATCTTCCCTGGTCTCGGGGGCCGCTGGCAATCTCTAGCTGTAGATACCCAATACTTAATAACACTATCAAAGTATATTGTAAACTAAATAAACTTTCTTCTCTAGCCCCCGACCCCTCCCCGCTGATCCCTATTCTCAACAACCCGGACTTCCCTCCAGGTATGCACCCAAGAGCATATATAAATTGGAAAGGACCCTGTGCCCTTCGTGCCCTACATTTATTGGACGGAGGCAGATGGGCGGAGCTGACCAGTATACAATCTAAATTGAACCTGCCACTATTAGATCAATGGTCCCTTCTCCAGTTCCGCCATTTCCTCCTGGCTAAAGGCACCAGGTTTTCCTTCTCACGAGAGATGACCCCTTTCGAGAAACTCTGCTTGGCAGAGAGTTGTGTAACTAAGGGAATATCGCAGATATACTCTTTACTCATATCTGACTATAGTCCCTCTCTCACCCTGCGTGCTAAATGGGAAGGAGACATGGGCTCACCCTTCACTGACGACCAATGGCAGAAGATTTTACTTTTCTCCCAGAAGTCATCAACGTCAGCCCGCATCCAGGAATCAGGATACAAAATGCTCACCCAGTGGTATTATACCCCAGTTAGGCTCCATAGGATGTTCCCAAACACCAGTCCTCTTTGCTGGCGTTGTGCCTTACACAGAGGTACTTTTTTACACATCTTCTGCAGTTGCCCGGGTCTTAGCTCATACTGGAACACAGTTAAAGCTATAATGTCACAGGTGTCAGGCATTGATCCTACTGATGACCCGACCTATTACCTGCTGCATAACACCCTAAGGAGCATACGGAAGTTCAAAAAGTCCTTATCCAGACATCTGATTAATGCAGCTAGAATAATAATTGCCCGGCACTGGAAATCTAACCAAGCTCCTACAATCACAGAGTGGTTGCAGGAAATAAAGGCCATGAGCCTGATGGAGGATCTTACCCTCTCCATACATAATAGACAAGACCTCTATTTACACACCTGGAGACCCTGATTTGAATTTGAAGAGTCTGAGGAGTTCAAGAGATGGACCTCCTAATTTAAGGCTACAGGGACATCCTTCCTCCTGGCGTTCATCAGTATACACATGGGGGACTCCCCCTGAGTCCCTTCATGGGCCGGCGCTGGCTGCGCCCCCCCCCCCCCCCTTCCCCCCTTTTCTTTTGGGCCTTATGGCTGAACCAGGATCTCCTTCTTTTCTTTCTCTTCTCTCCTTCTCTCTTTTCTTTCCTGACTTGCTCACTCTATCTTGATATATAGCAACTTGTCTATACTTCTTCGCGCCTCTTTCCATTTCTCTTTCTTTAGCTCTGTAGAACTATTCCTACACTTATAAGCTTCTTCAGGTAACAAGTAATCTCACCTCATGTATCCAGATCTTGAAATATTCTGCTTAGTGACTGGTGGGGCCTGGGTGTATGTTCCCTACGGGCCCCTGGCCCTACCGCTAACGCTTCCATTCTTCTTATTGGAGATATAAATAAAGGTCTGACGGCTATATACGTGTGAATAACCACGTCATCGTATAGATTTCTTATTGGGTGACCATGTTCCTTTTCTTTTTTAGTCTACGTTATATTACCTGATACCTGTTGTGCATAATCTTGTACCTCATAATGTGATGTGCATTATTTCGGTTGACACTGCTGGTTAACTGTAGCTGATTTCATATCCCTTTGTAACACATTGTGATGTCTTTTTTCTACTTTCTGTTATAAAACGTTTAAATAAAAAATCTTTAAAAAAAAAAAAAAGTCATTTTTAGGAGGAGGAAGATAAATACAATCGTTTATTTCATTAGTTTACTTTTTACCACAGGAGTCCTTTAACTCCAAGGGTCCTGGCCAAGTAGTTTACTACATCAGAAGTTTACTATATCACAATTCATTACAATTGTACATAATACAGACGGAGTTACTGGGACCTAAGGACTGAGTTTACTATAGCCAAAGGTTTACTATATCAGCGTTTTCTATAACAAGATTCTGCTGTAATTGTGTATTTTCACAAAAAAAAATTTCCTCTGGCAAAAATGTAATTTTTATAGAGAAACAATTTCTCCTATTTTGCCGGCCTCCTCTCTACTTATCAGTCTTCCCCATGCATTTACGCGTAATTGTTGCTATTCTCCTCTACTGAAATAAAACAACAGGAACTCTTCTCAATGATTAGCTCTCTGAATTATGTCATTATGTGGAAAATCAATGAAGCTGCAAACATTTACATATAGCAAAATTCTCTTTCTCTATCATCAATCAAACATAATGCATCTTAAACTACATGCAACAATTACATGGATGGGTCCATTAACACACAGTCCCTGTCATAATGAAAGTATTTATGTAATGAAAATACAGCTGTCAGTGCGATGAGTTAAGTTGAACCTGAAGTCAGATTTTGACAGTAGTTAGATACCTATCTTAGTAGAAGGTAGACTGTGGTTGCCCCTGAGGCATCCCCTATTGTCCTTCACCTCACCACCAATCCAGCACTGGGACCCTCTAAGGACTTCTGATAAAGGCTTGTTGCTCAGATTTGTAAGCCACACTGTGCCTTTGTGAATCCTAGCCATGTTTGTCCGGTAGCATGGAGGCGCTTGTGCATGGCCTGGACTCGTACATGAAGGGGAGCATGGCTGCAAAGAAGATGAAGGTTCCAGTGAGCAGTAGTGGGGTCAAAGAGGATACAGGTACCCTCTGGATCATCCAGAGGTAGTCCTTTTTCTAGGGGTGGGCAAGGCAGGTGCACCTCCAGGGTGCAGTGCAGGAAGATGGAGCAAGTACAAGAGGGGAAGTAGTGGGCACACTGTACATCCCCCTCTATTGCAGAGCTTCAGCACAGTGGGGGGTTATATTGACAACTCACCTCTTCCGAGCTCCGGTCTCCATGCAATAGAGTTCCACGTGCCACCGGTCTTCTCTGTCTCCAGTGCTGCTAACTCTACTTCCTGATTAGCAGGCTCAGCCCTTCTGCCTGAGGTAAACTTGTGAGGATGCGCCCCCCTGCATGATGATGCAGCTTGACACAATTGTGTCAAGCCGCATTTAGCCAGCCAACACTGGCTGGTTGGCTGGCTAAATGCGAGTCTGTGACAAACAAACTGCTCACCCTCAGCCAGTCAGCCATCCTTCATTCCTCCTAAGTCAGGACAGCAGTGCCACCTCCTCCCTTCTGCTGTGCAAGTCAAATGAAACACTGCTGCTCTCCTACCTTCCCATATACTGTCAGACTCCTCACACAGCACAACAAGCTGCTTTTTCCAGTGATGGCCTCTTCACCTCGCTCTCCTCTTACTTCTTCTCTTACTCTGTCTGCACACTGTAAGTGTAAACACAGTACAAACATGCTGCCTCTGTAATCTCTGCACCTGATGCAAATGTTTCACCTTGCTTTGTCTAAAAAAAACAACATATAGATCATTTCAGTGTGATAAATACTAATAAAGTTATTGGCAGGTGAATGGATGCAGCACTGAAATGTGAAAATTGCTCTGGTGTTAAAAGTGAACCTGAGATGGTTCACTAGTGCTAAATTATACTTACCTGGGGCTTCCTCCAGCCCAATAAGTACCGTGGCCTCCCTTGCTGTCTTCCTCGGCCCATCAGTTAAGTATGGCTCCCGTTATCGGGGCAGTCGCGGCCCTCTGCGCATACATGGCTCAGCCATACGTGCACCCCTTGTCACGCTCCCATCCCCTGGAGCATGGCGGGGTCGCGCACGATTGAGCTGTGCATGCGTAGAAGCCTTCGACTGGCGGCGACTTATCAGATTACTGGGAGTCATACCGCCCGAATGGAGGGGCTGAAGAGGACATCAAGGGAAGCCACAGAGCTTATGGGGCTGGAGGAAGCCACAGATAAGTATAAATTAGTGCTACTGTACCATCTCGGGTACACTTTAAAGAGAACCCGAGGTGGGTTTGAAGAATATTATCTGCATACAGAGGCTGGATCTGCCTATACAGCCCAGCCTCTGTTGCTATCCCAAACCCTCCTAAGGTCCCCCTGCACTCTGCAATCCCTCATAAATCACAGCCACGCTGCTGACAAACAGCTTGTCAGAGCTGGCTGTGTTTATCTCTATAGTGTCAGTCTGCTGCTCTCCCCACCTCCTGCAGAACTCCACTCCCCGCCTGCATCCCTTCCCTCCCTGCTGATTGGAGGGAAGGGATGGGGGCAGGGACTGGAGCTATGCAGGAGGTGGGGGAGCAGCTGAGACTGACACTACAGATGTAAACACAGCCTCACAGCATGGCTGTGATTTATAAGGGATTGCAGAGTGCAAGGGGACCTTAGTGGGGTTTGGGATAGCAACAGAGACTGGGCTGTATAGGCAGATCCAGCCTCTGTATGCAGATAACATTCTTTAAACACACCTCGGGTTCTCTTTAAGGGGAAACACCCTTAGAGGTGAAGTGTTTAATTATGGGATGTGCCAGCGCACACTGACTCACAGCAGGCAACCTCTGTGCTCTGTGAATCAGACAGAGGCAGCAGAGAAGAGGGAGAGACTGAAAAAGATCAGCTGAGTGCAGAACTAGTGCTGCCCCCTACAGTCTGTTGCCCTGAAAAATGTGATTCAGTCTGCTTCATGGAACAGCCATCCCTGCCTATGGGAGTCTAAAGAGCTTTAAACCTTGGCGCTGAAGTGGTTAATCCCCCGTTTTCCACTTCCGCTAGATACATTTACCCATGCTGGCAGTTTGTCAAGGATAATATCGTCATAAACTTTAATATAATTATGATTTTGTCTCTTAGCATTTATATTATATGATCTATATGCAAAGGCGCAAAAGAAGGCTGAGTGCTTCTGACTCCCTTTGTGCTGTTGTCTCCTACCGCCCTCTCCCTCCAGTTTAGGAGTGCTTATGATAATTGAGTGATTGTGACATTTGTTACTGAACAAGGCTACATATTTCATTTAGCAATCTACGTTTTTTTACAGCACTCTGCACACAAATAATAGCTCATCAGTCATAAATGTTTCCTTTTTACCTGACATGAAATGTAAGATAGTTATGCTCATTAATGAATAATTACAGGTTCTCTTTCCCTTTTTTGTTTTGTTAGCATATATTGCACGAAGCTTGTTAGCTGCCTGGGTTTTAAATACACATTAGCCAATTTTTACAGACTTAATTGTCTATAAAATTGCTTTCTATGGAAACCCCTTATTAGCTGTTCTGATTCATTGCTTTCCTCATACCCGCCGAGATTTACCTGCCACCTCGTTTACAGGAAATCATAAACACAATGGCTATACACAGGGAGGCACAGATTTGAAGCGGCACAGGACTCAATGATCTGTACAGGCAGCTGAGAACACCTGCCCTGCGGGGCTGAGGATTCATTTAAAATGCTAAATATTTATTTTTTACAAGTTTACTAAAAGCAAAGGTGGAAAGTGCAGAGGCAGAACTAGAACAACTAGTGTAATCTCACAAGAGAAGGACTCACCAGGTCAATTATATCCATGTAAAAATGTTAAATGCGTCTCTCCAGGAATTAGAAGGAAGGTGGAGACCGGCACCATCACCATCATAGTATGTATGCTCTTTATTTATAGACACATTGACATGTTGCAAAAAAGCATCAGCAGCGACGTTTCGGAGGTAACCCTCCTTTGTCAAGCTCTTTACCAAGACACTGACAGAGCTTGATAACGCTCTGTGGGAGGGACTTCACCACAATATCAGCCATACAGAGCCCCCTGATGATATATTTGTGAAAAGGAATAGATTTCTCATGGGAAAGGGGGTATCAGCTATTGATCGGGATGAAGTTAAATTCTTGATCACGGTTTCTATTTAATCTCTAGTTATCTGGCTTGCCATGTATCCCCTTTTTTATTTCTCTCTACTTCAAACACAATAGGGAAATGATAGCTGAATGAGTTGTTTCCCCCTCCTACACTGCGCCCTGAGGCTGGAGCCTCTCTTGCCTCTGCCTCGGCCTAGCCTTGCCTGGAACATTGTTGGGTTCTGTTTATGTGCTTGTTGGATACCATGTTTGAATATTCAGAGGGTTCATGTTGTGGTTTATAGTATTATTTTTTTATGTTTTACTGATTTCAGCCTCATTGCAGTCGTTCTTCTCTATAATACTAGCACTTGTCTTTGATAGCATTTCATGTTTGTATATTTTTATCTAAGGATTCGATGTTGAGATATTGTATGATGAGAATATTTATAATACTTTGCTATGGTTTTTGTACATTTCATTAAAACCCTTTTGGAACACAAAATGAGTGGCACATCTACTATGCATAGTATGCATATTGTATATAGTATAGATCTTGGTTTATTTCAAAATCAGAATATGCTTTATTCGCCAAGCACATCAGTTGTCGCACCCTGAATTATGTGGAGTACACACGGCATTGGGATTAGTGCAATTTACAGTCATTAACCACTTGATGACCCACCCTTTACCACCCCTTAAGGACCAGCGCTGTTTTGAGTGATCTGTGCTGGGTGGGCTGTGCAGCCCCCAGCACAGATCAGGTTGCAGGCAGAGAGATCAGATTGCCCCCCTTTTTTCCCCCCTATGGGGATGATGTGCAGGGGGGGTCTGATCTCTCCTGCCTGCCTGGGTGTTGCGGGGGGGGGCACCTCAAAGCCCCCCTCCGCGGCGAAATCCTCCCCCTCCCTCTCCTACCTGGCCCCCCCGGCGATTGAGGCTGCACAGGACGCTATCCGTCCTGTGCAGCCAGTGACGGGACGTCCCCTGTCACATGGCGGCGATCCCCGGCCGCTGATTGGCTGGGGATCGCCGATCTGCCTTACGGCGCTGCTGCGCAGCAGCGCCGTACAATGTAAACAAAGCGGATTATTTCCGCTTGTGTTTACATTTAGCCTGCGAGCCGCCATCGGCGGCCCGCAGGCTATTCACGGAGCCCCCCGCCGTGATTTGACAGGAAGCAGCCGCTCGTGCGAGCGGCTGCTTCCTAATTAATCAGCCTGCAGCTGGCGACGCAGTACTGCGTCGCTGGTCCTGCAGCTGCCACTTTGCCGACGCACGGTATAAGCGTGCGGTCGGCAAGTGGTTAAGGACAGAAATTTAGACATTTCAGACCTGCAGAGAAAGGTGCATCCAAGACAGAATCAGCAATGCAAGGGATGCATGAGAGGTGGGTACAGGAAGCTAAGGTATTTTGCCTGGGGCCTGAAGGGAGACGGTTAAAGTAGTGGCTGCCGGGGTGGGAGGGGTCATTCAATATCCTGTTTGCCATGGTCTTCAGTTAGGAGGTGTTCACAAGGTCCAGTGGTGGAAGGGGTGACACGATGAACCACTCCACATCATTGATAACCCTTTGAGGTTTGAGCCAGTTGCCCTTTTGTTGCATTGCATACCAGAAGACATTGGAGGAGCAGAGGATGAACTGGGTTGGTGGCAGAGTAGAAGCTAGTCATCAGTTTCCGTGGCATTCTAAACTTCCTTACTTGTCTCAGGAAGAAAAGCCTTTGCTGAGTCTTCTTCTGGGTTTTAGTGGTGTTCTCCCCATACCTCAAATCCTTGGATGAAGGTAGTGCCCAGGAACTGAACGTTTGGCACCCTGGAGATGTCAGTGCCTTCAATGGAGACCAGGTTGAGTGTGAGAGTGCACCTTCTGAAGTCCACGACCAATTAAACTGTTTTTGCTGTGTTTATTGCAAGCTTGTTTTCCTTGCACCATTTGCAAATGAGCTAAATCAAGTAACAACATGCTCGCTCTCTGTCTCTGCCAATGAGGCCAAGGATGGTGGTGTCATCTGCATTTGATGACCTTGACAGAGTTGGAAGAGAAGGTACAGCTGTTTCTGTACAGGGAGAACAGGATTGGGTACCTTTGCGGGGTGCCTATGTTGGTGGTTCTGCTGAGAGGAGCAGTTACCAAACTTGACACGTTGCTTACTGTTGGTGAGGAAGGCATTTTAGGTTCAAGTGGTAGCAAGGCTATTTAAATTTAATTTTTTTATTTAAGAAAGCAATTTTACATGTTACTTTACTGGATGGCATTAAAGTTCTTTTAATACCTACCCACTAAAACATGATGTTTTTTTTCCAAAGAAGAACTTGGTGATTTTTGCTGTCGATGACTAGTTATTTTAGGTTAACTAGGTCTGTCCTCATTAAAATGACCTTATGCTGTCATACGGACATTAGACTGTGTACTCTTTTGAGCACCAGTTAATCACATGAATTATTCAGTGTGCTCTGTAAAGTGCCACAGAAAATGTCACGGCTACATTTAAGCATATTCATAATAGTAATAACAATAATAATAGTTGTCTACAAGATTGACAAAAGTTTGTCAGTTGCATTTTTGCACAGCTGTAAGCTATGTACAGACAGAGACCCTCATCACATCAAACTATTTTCCGTGATAACTTAAAAGTATCTGCACACCTGTGATCAGGGGTGTAGCAATAGCGATAGCAGCCATGAGGCCCTGGAGCAGAAGGGGCCCTGGTGGTACTTGATGTATTCATTATCAACTTTCTTGTGTTCCTCCACCCTCTGACTCGGCCGCAGAGCAGCCGCAGAGCAGCCGCCGCCGAGTCACATGGGAGAGATGCGTGCATCTCTCACATGTGACTCGTCGGCGGCTGCTCTGCGGTGGCTGCGCTGGAAGTGCTCCCGCTCTCTCTCCGTGTCAGAGCGGTCAGCTGTTTGGAGTGAGCATATATCGGCACCTGGTCCTGGGGGGGAGAGGGGGGTCGGGCAGAGCTAGGCATGCTATGCATGCTCAGCAGTATCTGATATGCGGCTTTGCGTCCGGAGCTGGGGTAAAAGGATACATAGTAAAAAAATTATATTGATTTTTAACTTCTACAATGCCTTTTTGGCTCATTTAAATAGTAAATAAAAGATTGCAAGAGAGATTTAATTTTCAGTTTTGGGGCTAACAGTTACTCTTTAAAGGAAACATCCAAGCTCCTTGAAAAAAGCAAAATCCACTTACCCGGGGCTTCCTCCAGCCCCTGGCAGCCGTCCTGTGCCCCCGTCGCAGCTCCGGTGCCTCCCGTTGTCCCGCACTGCAGAAGCCGACCTGGCGAGGTCGACTTCCTGGTCAGCTTCTTCTGCGCTGCGGGTCACGTGGTCCGGCCGACGTCATCAGCATTGTACTCCGCCTGCGCAGTAGTTCTGTGCCTGTGCAGTACGATGCTGATGACGTTGGCCTGACCACGTGACCCACGCCGTGGGGCGCAGAAGAAGCCGACCTCGCCAGAATGGCTTCTCCAGCGCGGGACAACGGGAGGCACCAGAGCTGCGGCGAGGACACAGGACGGCTGCCAGGGGCTGGAGGAAGCCTCTGGTAAGTGTATTTTTTTTGGGGGGGAGCTTGGACCTTCCCTTTAAAGAGAGCCTGAAGCCAATTAAATTACCTCTTTTTCTTGTACAGTCAAAGCTGATTAGCTGCATCCCCGGATAAAAGGTATTTATCCCCCCAAAATCCCGGGGCAAAATTCCATGACTTTTCAGGTTGTAGATTTTGCTGCCCAGGGGAGGCAGAGCTTTGCACAGTAGCTCTGCCTCCAGTCCAGTCAATTTCTGCCAGTATCCGCCTCTCCCCGCCTCTTCAGTGAAAGAAGACTGGCTTCAGACTCTCTTTAACCAGCCTAGCAATACGGACGAGCTGAGCTCGTCCAGACAAAACTTGCTACAAATGTTACTGACGATCTCAGCTGGTCCAACAGTTCCCTGCACTCACCGCTCTGATCAGCGGCGCTTTCGCTGCATCCAGCAGATGCTGCAGTCTCTGCGGGCTGCGGGCTTCTCCCTACCTACCTCCCCTTCCCTCTCCTCCGGTCTGATCGCCTGTGAAAGGCAAGATGGCGATGCCTAGCTCCTTCCCATGACGCCGATCATGCGCTACCTGCTGGGCGGCGCATGAATTACATCAGTAGTTACATCACTACACACAGCCACAGTAAATCCAATCACATTAGTGTAATGCAAAGTTGTCAGAGTCCTCAGTGTCCAATTGCTAGTCTGCTTGTTAGCTAACTCTTGTGATTTCTGTGCTTTGATAGTGATTCCCTGTCTTTGCTTCATACAGTATTGCAGTTCTAGTCTTTCTAAAGACCGCTGTAATCCCTGTGTGCTTGTCTTTGCTGGATTTTTTTTTCCTGTCGCTGACCTTTGACCCCCGTATCCTGCTTGGGGTCATGGCCTCGAGCTCCCAGAGGCGTCTGTGTGACCAGGAGCTGCTGGATGTCATGGAGGGAAGCGACAGTGAGCAGTCACACGTTGAGGAATCTACGGACAGAGAGATTCCCGAGGACCTGTCTTCAGAGTCCGAGAGCAGTGACGGTGACGAGGAGCCAGTGAGTGTTGCACGCACTTGGTGTGAGCTGGAGAGCCGGTTGCAAACTCCGCCACCCAGGTTCCCTTTTACTGGGGTACCTGAGGAGAAGATCGCATGTGACCACAGCCCGCTGTCCTACTTGGAGCTGTTTCTCACCGATGAGGTCATCCAGAAGATTGTGGAGGAGACCAATCGATATGTAGCACAGCAGCGGGGTGCTCCTCTACGCAGGTTCTTTAGGAGCAGGAAATGGGAACCTGTCACCTGCAACAACATCTGGGTGTTCCTGGGCCTCATCATCCTCCAGGGAGTGTTGGGAAAGCTGCTGCAGAAGTGGTACTGGACCACTAAGATCCTCACCACACCTTTCTTTGGATCTGTTATGTCCAAGCCCGCTTCACCCTCATCATGAAGTACCTGCACTTCGGCAACAATGAGGACTTTGATGAGGCCACCCATCCTGCTCCCAAGCTGAAGAAGATCTGGGAGATATACCAAATATAAAAGAGAGGGGAGAACCGAGAGCCCAATATAGTGTAGTAGGTCAAGGCAAAATGGTATAATAAAGAGTAATGTATATACTCACAAACCAGGGTTACCTCCAGACAACCACTGTATAAGCAGGTGAGGAGATTGGCCTGTCCTCACTCAGGACTAAGAAGTCGCTCTCTGTAGACGTGAAGAAGAAAAAGGGGTATCCCCCTCCACCAAGGGTGGATATATAATGTAGTATGAGACTGAACAGAGGCGCCAAAAGTATAAAAACAGTATTTAAAATGTTAAAAATTGCTTAGGAGGCAGTGGTGGACTTACCTCCCTCAAGCAGACACAGGAAACTGTGTATTTCAACAAAAATAAATTTATTGGTACACTCCAGGGTATTGCTTACTATCTGGGAGATATACCAGCTCATTGTTGCCAACTTCAGGGGTGTCTACGTACCGGATCGAGACATCACCATGGACGAAAGTCTCCTGGCGTACAAGGGGAGACTCAGCTGGGTGCAGTTCATTGCATCCAAAAGGGCCCGCTTTGGGGTGAAGTCCTTCATGCTCTGTGAGGCTAAGTCCGGATACATCTGGAACTCTGTTATCTACACAAGCAAAGGCACCAAATTTGCACCGCACTATAGTGAGTTTGGGTGTGCTGCCTCCTCTGTGCTCACGCTTATCGAGCCATTGCTGGATCAGGGGTACTGTCTTACTACAGACAATTTTTATACCTCCCCAGAACTGTACGACCACCTGATATCCAGCACAAGACTGATGCATATGGTAGAGTGAGGCCTAACCGACTCCATATGCCACCGGCCTTTTCTGCCAGGAAGCTGAAGAAAGGAGAGGTTGTTGCCTGGCAGAAGGGGAAAATCATGTCTCTGCGGTGGAGGGACAAGCGGGACGTGTGCATCCTCAGCACGGTGCACAATGCTGAAACTGTGCGCAACACTACCAGAGGTAGACAGGAGATGGACAAGCCCAAAGCAGTCATGGACTACAACCACATGATGGGAGGTGTGGACAGGGCTGATGGAGCCATGACCTTTTACCCAGCTGTCCGCAAACAGCAGCGGAAATATTATTTAAAAAATTCAGCCACCTTCTGGAACAATGCCTGTGGAACACTTATGTGCTCTACAAACAAAACAGTGACAGGCCTGTACTGCACCATGATTTTGTGTGGCAACTTACTGAAGCCATATGCGTAAAGCATCCCCCACCGGAATAAGCAGCTAGATCGGGGCGCAGAGCGTCTTATGTTGTGAACCCGGCATGACTTTCTGGAAGCCACTTTCCAGAATATTTGCCACTGACCGCACACAAGGAACAACCTACAAGAAGGTGTGTGGTCTGCTGCGCCAAAAAAGGCCCTGACGGGAAAAAATGCGCAAGGAGACCCGTACGTATTGCCCGGACTGTGATGTGGCACTTTGTGCAATCCCTTGCTTCAAGGTGCACCACACAAAAGAGGTACAAACAAGGAGCCCCAATAGTGTAATATGTACTGGTAAATGGTTACTAGATAGAGTAAATATTAATACTCACAAACCAGGGTTACCATTAGGCAACCACTGTAAAGGCAGGTGGGGAGATTTTCCTGACCCCACTCAGGAATAAGAAGCTCCTATCACGATCTGTTCCTGCTGGTGACGTTTGTGAACTATATGGACTTCCTCTGTTCACCAGCAGATGTCCCCTCTCATTTCAAGAACATTGTACATTCCTCCTGAAGTTCCCTCTGCCCACCAACAGAGGTCTCCGTATTCAAGAACTGTGTCTCTGCAGCCTTGGAAGAGGTCACATGACCATCCTGCAGAGTATAAAAGTCCAGCTACAACAGAACACTGTTGCTAGTTCATTGATGTGGATAGCCCTAGAGCCTGTGTTCTGGTCATTGCTCCTGTTACCTGCTTCCTGATACCTGTTTCCTGATACCTGTTTCCTGTTACCTGTAACCTGTCTGCCTGTTACCTGATTGCTTGATTCCCTGGTTTATGATATTGGCTTTGTCTGACTATTCTTCTGCTCACTGATTGTATTGCTTGATGTCCTGGTATCTGATCTCGGCTTGTTGACTAACCTATTGCCTGCTGCATATGTCCTGCGCTTGGTTGTATATTATCCTGTGTATATATTAGTTAGTTAGCTTAGTTAGACAGGGTTCGGGGTTCACTGTGTGCACACTGTATATATTATTATTGGTTTGTGTATGTCTGATCGCAAGACAATTGCCTGCAATCATATTGCTAGTTGTACAATTCATTTGTATTTATGTTCATGCACCAATTGCAGCATCACTTGTGTATATATCCTGTCCTTGTAAATAAATCATTACTTTATTTCACATTTACCCTGGTTTTGGTCTTCAGTATTTCCACATTAAGTGACATTCTGCATTCAGTGCAAATCTGCATGCACTGCTCGTTACAGAATGAACTAGCCAAAACAGTCACTAGGAAATACTGAAGGTTCATTTGTTCCAGCCATGGGGTTAAACTGGACTCCGCAGGACATAGATTACTTTGCCATATTTGCAGAGGAGGATAGAAAACACTGTTATAAAGAGTTTTTAGATTACTCTTATGATGAATTGCAGCAATTAATTTCACAAATTAATTATTTTGTGCAGCAAAATATTTTTTCAGTGTCTGATGTACAAGCCCTGCTGCAAATTCTGCAAAGTCTCTTGGTAGCTAAAAATCCAGCTACAACAACCTATTATCAGCCTAATCAACAGATTAAGCCAATTAACCCTTTAAGCTATGTTCAGAGTAATCTATCTGCTCCCATTAAAAGTGACTGGGACCCTCCGTTTGGAAAATGGGAAATTGAGTGTCTGTTTAATGATTTGAATGATGATTGGAGGTCTTTTATTAGCTATTATGCTCAAAAAGATGAACAATTTGTTTCCGCATGTATAAAATCTGCAAAAACTTTGGTTGATTTGGGTGTGTGCATGCAAAGGTCTGTTTCTCCTTTAATTGATGCATGGGAGAGAGTTCTGTCCACTTACTTTCCTTCTGCTAATATTTCTAATGACCAGCTCACACAGTGCTCAGTGGCTAAACCTGCTTCTAATCACAAGTCAGTTCCCCTTCAGACTGCAAAAAGATCTACACCTTGGTTAAAGCAGTATCCAGTTACATACCAAGAGCCTGTTCTCGCTTTGAGAACTGTCAAGAAAGCAAAGCATAAACTTCATCTATTCACCATTCACTACCTGTTGCACCAGATCCAGGTGGAATCACCTTACAAACTTTGACACCAAATCCTGCAGAACCTTGCACCCAGCCACCTGCAGACTCTTGCACCCAGCCACCTGCAGACTCTTGCACCCAGCCACCTGCAGACTCTTGCTTCCAGCCGCCTGCAGACTCTTGCTTCCAGCCGCCTGCAGACTCTTGCTTCCAGCCGCCTGCAGACTCTTGCTTCCAGCCGCCTGCAGACTCTTGCTTCCAGCCGCCTGCAGACTCTTGCTTCCAGCCGCCTGCAGACTCTTGCTTCCAGCCGCCTGCAGACTCTTGCTTCCAGCCGCCTGCAGACTCTTGCTTCCAGCCGCCTGCAGACTCTTGCTTCCAGCCGCCTGCAGACTCTTGCTTCCAGCCGCCTGCAGACTCTTGCTTCCAGCCTGCTGCAGAACCTCTCGTCCAGCCTGCTGCAGAACCTCTCGTCCAGCCTGCTGCAGAACCTCTCGTCCAGCCTGCAGCAGAACCTCGCGTCCAGCCTGCCGCAGAACCTCTCGTCCAGCCTGCCGCAGAACCTCTCGTCCAGCCTGCCGCAGAACCTCTCGTCCAGCCTGCCGCAGAACCTCTCGTCCAGCCTGCTGCAGAACCTCTCGTCCAGCCTGCTGCAGAACCTCTCGTCCAGCCTGCTGCAGAACCTCTCGTCCAGCCTGCTGCAGAACCTCTCGTCCAGCCTGCTGCAGAACCTCTCGTCCAGCCTGCTGCAGAACCTCTCGTCCAGCCTGCTGCAGAACCTCTCGTCCAGCCTGCTGCAGAACCTCTCGTCCAGCCTGCTGCAGAACCTCTCGTCCAGCCTGCTGCAGAACCTCTCGTCCAGCCTGCTGCAGAACCTCTCGTCCAGCCTGCTGCAGAACCTCTCGTCCAGCCTGCTGCAGAACCTCTCGTCCAGCCTGCTGCAGAACCTCTCGTCCAGCCTGCTGCAGAACCTCTCGTCCAGCCTGCTGCAGAACCTCTCGTCCAGCCTGCTGCAGAACCTCTCGTCCAGCCTGCTGCAGAACCTCTCGTCCAGCCTGCTGCAGAACCTCTCGTCCAGCCTGCTGCAGAACCTCTCGTCCAGCCTGCTGCAGACTCTTGCACCCAGCCGCCTGCAGACTCTTGCACCCAGCCGCCTGCAGACTCTTGCACCCAGCCGCCTGCAGACTCTTGCACCCAGCCGCCTGCAGACTCTTGCACCCAGCCGCCTGCAGACTCTTGCACCCAGCCGCCTGCAGACTCTTGCACCCAGCCGCCTGCAGACTCTTGCACCCAGCCGCCTGCAGACTCTTGCACCCAGCCACCTGCAGAACCTTTCATCCAGCCACCTGCAGAACCTCTCATCCAGCTTCCTGCAGACTCTTGCCTCCAGCCGCCTGCAGAACCTCTCATCCAGCCGCCTGCAGAACCTCTCATCCAGCCGCCTGCAGAACCTCTCATCCAGCCGCCTGCAGAACCTCTCATCCAGCCGCCTGCAGAACCTCTCATTCAGCCGCCTGCAGAACCTCTCATCCAGCCTCCTGCAGACTGTTGCACCCAGCCTCCTGCAGACTGTTGCACCCAGCCTCCTGCAGACTGTTGCACCCAGCCTCCTGCAGACTGTTGCACCCAGCCTCCTGCAGACTGTTGCACCCAGCCTCCTGCAGAACTTTGCATACAGCCATCTGCAGAACTTTGCTTACAGCCATCTGCAGAACCTTGTCTCCAGCCGCCTGCAGACTCTTGCATCCTGCCAGCAGAACTTGGCATCCAGCTTGCAGAAACCTGTATTCAGCTCACAGTCTTCTTACTTTCGGTACAGCAGTGGTTAACTTCATCTCTTCCTGCCAGATCTTTGCAAACTACAACTTCTGACATGTCTACACAGTCTATAACTCTTGCCAAGCCTGCAAGGGACAGCACTTCGCTCCAGCCACTGTCAACTAGTTTGCCAGCCCGTCCAGTTGCATCTCTGCCATCCTGTCCAGCTGCATCTCTGCCAACAGGTACAGCGGAAGGTCTGCTTCAGCCCGCACAGGTTTTGCTTCAGCCCGCACAGACTTTGTTTCAGCCCGCACAGACTTTGCTTCAGCCCGCACAGACCCTGCCTGTAGCCAGCCGGCCTGTTGCCACCCTGCCTGAAGCCAGCCAGCCTGTTGCCACCCTGCCTGAAGCTAGCCAGCCTGTTGCCACCCTGCCTGAAGCTAGCCAGCCTGTTGCCACCCTGCCTGAAGCTAGCCAGCCTGTTGCCACCCTGCCTGAAGCTAGCCAGCCTGTTGCCACCCTGCCTGAAGCTAGCCAGCCTGTTGCCACCCTGCCTGAAGCTAGCCAGCCTGTTGCCACCCTGCCTGAAGCTAGCCAGCCTGTTGCCACCCTGCCTGAAGCTAGCCAGCCTGTTGCCACCCCCTCTGAAACTACCCAGCCTGTTGCTACCTTGTCTGATGCCCACCCTCTAAAGACTTTTGTTGATGCCCACCCTCATACTTTTGTTGTTCCTCAGCTCCTACAGACTTCTGACAAGAAAGCTCAGTTTTGCAGACCTCTGCTAAAGCCAAATCTATTGTCCTGGAGGGGGTATACTATTGAGCTGTTTTGCTGGAGACTTGTTTGCATGCTGTCCTTCCTGCTGGTGTCTAGTCCACTGCCCTGCTTGATGACATCTGCTTCCTGGTTCTGCCTGCTGCCTTTCCTGATATCTGGTTCCTGGTCCTGCCTGCTTCTGTTTCTGATGACATCTGGTTCCTGGTCCTGCCTGCTGTCTTTCCTGATGACATCTGGTTCCTGGTTCTGCCTGCTGCCCTTCCTGATGACATCCAGTTCCTGGTCCTGCCTGCTGTCTTTCCTGATGACATCTGGTTCCTGGTTCTGCCTGCTGCCCTGCTTGATGACATCTGCTTCCTGGTTCTGCCTGCTGCCTTTCCTGATATCTGGTTCCTGGTTCTGCCTGCTGCCGTTCCTGATGACATCTGATTCCTGGTCCTTCCTGATGTTCTTCAGACTGCTGTGCATCTTGCCTTGTTGCCTGACGGTCTCCAGTCTGCTGTCTGCCTTTTCGCCCAATGTTTCTTGGGACCCAGGTGGATGTGAATTGGTAGTCTGGTGGAGCGTCCTGAGGCCGCTCCTCAAGGGGGGGGTACTATCACGATCTGTTCCTGCTGGTGACGTTTGTGAACTATATGGACTTCCTCTGTTCACCAGCAGATGTCCCCTCTCATTTCAAGAACATTGTACATTCCTCCTGAAGTTCCCTCTGCCCACCAACAGAGGTCTCCGTATTCAAGAACTGTGTCTCTGCAGCCTTGGAAGAGGTCACATGACCATCCTGCAGAGTATAAAAGTCCAGCTACAACAGAACACTGTTGCTAGTTCATTGATGTGGATAGCCCTAGAGCCTGTGTTCTGGTCATTGCTCCTGTTACCTGCTTCCTGATACCTGTTTCCTGATACCTGTTTCCTGTTACCTGTAACCTGTCTGCCTGTTACCTGATTGCTTGATTCCCTGGTTTATGATATTGGCTTTGTCTGACTATTCTTCTGCTCACTGATTGTATTGCTTGATGTCCTGGTATCTGATCTCGGCTTGTTGACTAACCTATTGCCTGCTGCATATGTCCTGCGCTTGGTTGTATATTATCCTGTGTATATATTAGTTAGTTAGCTTAGTTAGACAGGGTTCGGGGTTCACTGTGTGCACACTGTATATATTATTATTGGTTTGTGTATGTCTGATCGCAAGACAATTGCCTGCAATCATATTGCTAGTTGTACAATTCATTTGTATTTATGTTCATGCACCAATTGCAGCATCACTTGTGTATATATCCTGTCCTTGTAAATAAATCATTACTTTATTTCACATTTACCCTGGTTTTGGTCTTCAGTATTTCCACATTAAGTGACATTCTGCATTCAGTGCAAATCTGCATGCACTGCTCGTTACAGCTCCCTGTAAATTTTTGGTACATAGAGGAGGTAGTTGTAGACTTACCTCCTCCAAGTAGACAAACAACGACTATAGTAAACACAGTCAACATATTTTATTTATGAATTCCAAATATGCAATGCGTTTCGCAGGTTTGATCCCACTTCGTCAGGCAATAACAACGGAGCAATAGCATATGTGGTCAGTAGAAGAGCCACAGTAAAGGTGCCTGGCTCTTCTACTGACCACATATGCTATTGCTCAGTTGTTATTGCCTGATGAAGCGGGATCAAACCTGCGAAACGCGTTGCATATTTAGAGTTCATAAATAAAATATATTGCCTGTCTTTACTACAGTTGTTGTGTGTCTACTTAGAGGAGGTAAGTCCACCATTACCTCCTCTATTTACCAAGAATTTGTTTTTTTAAGCTCATTTAGCTTCCTTTTATCCTTTTGGCGCCTCTGTTCTCCTGCACACAAAAGAGGTGTTTTAAGGGTAAACCTCTAGACTGTATATTGTTTTTCTGCCTCCATGTATTTATGTCTGCATTTTCTGCATATTTCTGCATATTTCTGCATTGATTAAAAATGCAAGCTATTTCTGTTTGTCATTAATAAATTGTATTTTATTTTTGACAAGAATTTGTGTTTGACACTTTCATTATTCTCATAATGAATACTAAACTCTTGCTTGACTCATTTTGTTAAGTTACAGGAAAAAAAGGTTATGAAAATTAATTGTACCACTTTTTTCACGGAAATCCTGGGGAATTAGAATGCTAGGGTGGTTAAAGGAAATCTAAAGAGAAAAAAAAACAGTTTAAAGGGGAAATGAAGTAAGAGGTATACGGAAGCTGCCATATGTATTTCCTTTTAATCAATACCAGTTGCCTGGCAGCGCTGCTGGTCTATTTCTCTGCGGTAGTATCTGAATAACACCAGAAACAAGCATGCAGCTAGTCTAGTCAGATCTGACTTTAAAGTCTGAAACACCTGATCTGCTGCATGCTTGTTCAGGGGCTATGGCTAATAGTATTAGAGGCAGAGGATCAGCAGGGCTGCCAGGCAACTAGTATTGCTTAAAAGGAAATAAACATGGCAGCCTCCATATACCTCTCAGTTGTCCTTTGATGTACTTGGGGCTTTTTGCAGCCCCCTGGAGTCATCCAATGCCTGTGCCGTTCTTCAAAGCCACTCCAGCAAGCAGCGGCAACCCCCACTAAGCTGGCTGGCCACACGCCTCCTCATCGTGTCATTGTGCACAGCAGCATTCTGTGCATATGCAGTATGGTAAAATTACCACTGCACATGACATGAGCAGAACACTCTTGGCAGTGAGAACATGATCAGGGTGCACCCGGATCGGGGCCGTGTATGCACAGTAGCCTCTGACTCATCCCGACTGGCCAGCTTTGAGGGGATTGCTGCTGCTCGCTGGAGAGTCTCAGAAGCACAGCATGGGCTCAGGATTACTACAGGGGGCTGTAAGAAGCCCCAGGTAAGTCAAACTGTTTTTTTTTCGCTTAAAGAGACTCTGTAACAACAAAAACCTCCCCTGGGGGGTACTCACCTCGGGTGGGGGAAGCCTCCGGATCCTAATGAGGCTTCCCACGCCGTCCTCTGTCCCACGGGGGTCTCGCCGCAGCCCTCCGAACAGCCGGCGACTGTGCTGACTGTCAGTTCAATATTTACCTTTGCTGGCTCCAGCGGGGGCGCTGTGGCGACTTTTGGCACGGAAATAGACGGAAATACCCGATCTCCGTCGGGTCCACTCTACTGCGCAGGCGCCGGAAACTTGCGCCTGCGCAGTAGAGCAGACCCGACGGCGATCGGGTATTTCCGCCTACTTCGGCACCGAGAGGCATCAGAGCGCCTGCGCAGGAGCCAGGAAGGTAAATATTGCGTCACGGCTGTACGGAGGGCTACAGCGAGACCCCCGAGGGACGCAGGACGGCGTGGGAAGCCTCATTAGGATCCTGAGGCTTCCCCCACCCGAGGTGAGTACCCCCAGGGGCCGTTTTGTCGTTACAGTTCCTCTTTAAAGCATACGAGATGCGAAAGCATCTGGTAAAAACTGAAGCTGTACTGGGTGTGTGTGTGTGTGTGTGTGTGTGTGTAGGGGGGGGGGGGGGAGCATAATAAAATACTTACCACGCCTCTCATTCCCTCATTCCCCTTCTTCCCCTCTGATCTTCTCCGGTCCATCCCGTTGTCCTGGGCAGCTTCGGTGACTCCAAACCTTGACATCACACGCATGCGCAGTGACATCACAGGACAGGAGAGCGCTCTTATCCTGTGACATCACTATGCCACAAGGGAGCAGAACGGAAAAACTGCATGTGCGGCGCAGTATGTCTGGGTTTGGAGTGAGTCGCTAAAGTCACCCAGGGACCAGGGATAAAAGCGGCGAGGGACGGAGGGGAACAGGAGGAGCAGTGAGTATTTGATTATGCTCCTCTACCCAGTACAGCTTTAGCTTATACCAGATGGTTTTTCATCTGGTATCTTTTAAAAAACCCTTTAATGTCTTTTTTGTTAAAATTATTTTGGGAAAACACCTGTGCTGCACTGATACACTTTACTGCACATTTGTTGGCAAAAGTGGAATTTCACTTTAAATATAAATGTAGCTTTAGATCTGGGGCATTGAGAATCCAGATCTACAAGCTTTACGATTTTTGAGTGAAAAAAAAAAAACAACTTTTATTTTCCAAACTTTTTCTGACTTTTACTTTTTTGCCTCTTGCATAAAGGTTAACCTCTAAATAGCAAGCTATAAAAGTTTCCTATTAATCTCCATCCCTCTATGTTTTATGTGGCTCCAGTAACAAAGTGTGACAATGGCTCTGCGCGGGTCAAGCGTTGTGTGTCTCTGCCTCTCCATGCCCGCGGGCCAGAAGTACGCGGCATTTGTTTAACGCACATCGATTTGCCTTCCTCCGCCCTTGGTGATTTGTGGACAGTAGATTTTTTTTTGCCCGTGTTTAAACTTGAGACGATATTGCTCAAGGACGCAGCCCCGAGTTTCTCTAACTGACAGCTTTATAGAGCCATAGATGTAGATATGATGTATGTGTTCTGATAATAAGACCTTTCCATACAGTGTTTGTTCCCATAAAAATGATTGGTTTTAAGTTGTTATTGTAATACTGCTGTGATTGTAGCATTGAAAGCAACATTCGCTAGCTAGATGGGTATCAGAAACCTGATGGATGGCGTTCCGTCAGTTCCTGTAGCCTGCCTGACTGTGTCTTGTAACTTTTCTTTGTTCAGGATTCATAATCCTTCTACATAAGTCTGGAAATAGATTTGTATTTAAATTCTGTCTGATAATATTGTATGAATCCTGGCCGGGCCTATTAAAATCAGAGCTCCTAGCTCCCTGCTGTTAGCATACAAGGCAAATGGACACCATTCAGTGTAATTAAATCGTCACTGGCGTATACGGGCACCGGGAGGCGGCTGGTAATTATGGACGTGTATTTTAGTCTTTGCAGGAATTGAACCAGTTTATAAATATTGACTGAAACAGAAAAGTTGCCTTTTCTTTCTTAAAGGGATACTGTAGGGGGGTCAGGGGAAAATGAGTTGAACTTACCCGGGGCTTCTAACGGTCCCCCGCAGACATCCTGTGCCCGCGCAGCCACTCACCGATGCTCTGGCCCCGCCTCCGGTTCATTTCTGAAATTTCAGACTTTAAAGTCTGAAAACCACTGCGCCTGCGTTGCCATGCCCTCAATCCTGCTGATGTCACGAGGAGCATACTGCGCAGACACAGACCATACTGGGCCTGCGCAGTATGCTCCTGGTGACATCAGCGGGATCGAGGACACGGCAACGCAGGCGCAGTGGTTTTCAGACTTTAAAGTCTGAAATTCCAGAAATGAACCGGAGGCGGGGCCGGAGCATCGGTGAGTGGCTGCGCAGGCACAGGATGTCTGCGGGGGACCATTAGAAACCCCGGGTAAGTTCAACTCATTTTCCCCCAACCCCCCTACAGTATCCCTTTAAAGTGACCCTGTCACTTTTTTTGAACTTAATGGGAAAACTCACATACACAAAGCAAGAGATGTGTGACTTTTGCTGGATTGCAAAAGGAGTGATCAAAGTCGGTTGTCTATGGGTAGGGTGTATGGTTGGTGCCGCTAAGTGACATGACTATACACACTATGTGAAAATATTGCGCAAGATGTCAGCGCTATGCAAATATGCATAATAATGAGTATAATGACATTGTACACATACCGTACACTGTGCTCGCACTACTACGCAATTCAAATGCGTTGGAGCCATTGTAATGCCAGTTTCAAAAACATCTCATCTCTATTTACCGAACATTATTTCCAGTACAAGTACATTATCAGGAGACAGAGTTATAATTTAGAGTTATAATTTAATGGGAATATACCTTGAGATAAATCCAACCTGTAGGAAGTTGCTATTGTCTGACTCACAAGCTTACTTCTGGGCAATGAGGAATGGGTTCATGCCGTACAAAAGACAACACACACACACACACACACACACACACACACACACACACACACACACACACACACACACACACACACACACACACACACACACACACACACACACACACACACACACACACACACACACACACACACACACACACACACACACACACACACACACACACACACACTAGGCTTTTAAGGTTCTGCTGCTCCTCAGTGGCTTCTGATTGGTGGCCTACAACATTATTAGACAACCCACCAAGTACTAGTAATTTTTTTTTCCAGAATCTTGTCAAAGTTTGTCAGAATTTAACCTAAATTTCAAAGCGTCAACAATAATACTTCATTTTTGTATCTAAGTGTGGTGAGAGAAACTGTTTTCCGCTATTAAAGTTTTCTTATACTGTTACAAATAAATTCAGCTTGTAAACAAACTTCAGTGAAGCCACATTTAGTTCATGGAAGGAAAAACGTCAAGTTGACCCAGGTCTCCAGATCAATTTGATTTTTTTGTTTGCATTGTGGCATCTTGACAAAACAAACCTTTATTTCTAAAGAAATACAAGTTTACCGAGTTCTTTGGCATCTTTCTCTTACTTGTAAAAAGATAAATTGAAGAAATAACTATGGAAACAAATTGGCTCTTTCCTGCAAGAAAAACTCAAAACCATGGAAACCAATGAAGAAAAGCTATATTTTTTTTTAAATGTGTTACCCTGTATTCCAAACTACAATAATCATCAAGACATTTAGGGTGATCTAATGGATATCAGCAATGAGAAGAAAGAATCATTTTCCCGTCTAAATTCCAATAGTTCAGATGCAGTGGAAGTTAGGAAACCAGAAATTCCTCCGACTCATTCACTGTTCTTCAATGGACATCTCCTTCAGTTAATTTCTTATTGTAATTGCATGGGTAAAAAACACTAAAATAAAGTTTTGTTATATAATTGTAGCCAGTGCAGCACAGGCTAAACTAGAAAATCCAGTAGAAGTGATTGTCAAGTGGGGTCAAGTGCAAAGAGAAGATGAGCAGGTAGACAAAGGTTTGACTGCATAGGAGATGAAGAAGTGCTAAATACAAGGCAGCCTTTACAGTGGAGATTAACCTCCTTGGCAGTAACCCCCGAGTCAGGCTCAGGAAAAAGAAGCAACAAGCTGTAATCCTGAGCCTCACTGGTAGCCCCGGGAAGTATGCAGAGACAATGCAGTGTAGTAGGCATTTCAACTCACCTCCTGGAGGATCCAGACACTGGCAGCCATTCTTCTTTTGGTCCTCAGAGGCTCTGGATCCCTCAGGTGAGATCGCTGTTTATGACTATAGAGGGCAATCTCACTAAAGGGGTACAGTGCCACCCAAAAGACTGAGGGAAAACTGCAACACTGGATCCCAGAGACAGTGCAGTGTAGTAGGCATTTCAACTCACCTCCTGGAGGATCCAGACACTGGCAGCCATTCTTCTTTTGGTCCTCAGAGGCTCTGGATCCCTCAGGTGAGATCGCTGTTTATGACTATAGAGGGCAATCTCACTAAAGGGGTACAGCGCCACCCGAAGGACTGAGGGAAAACCGCAGCACTGGATCCCAGGGAGGTGAGTAGGTGCAGAGGCTGCTGCAAATCTTACTGCAGTATTATTTTTTTTCTGTTTTTAGGGTCTAAAAGCATGTAAAAAATTGCACCACTTTTAGACCCTAAAATTCAGAAATAATCATACCGCCAGGGAGGTTAAGACAAAGCTCCATAATGGCAACAATAAAGATGAGTTGAGAAGACCCTGGACCAATAGATCAATCTTCTTGATAGTAATGTGGAGATTTGAAGGTTTCCTTTCGAGCCTGCATCCAATCATTATATTTAATTTAAAAAAAATTGTATATGGATTAGCTTTCAGGTTCAATGTCAGGACACCACTGTTCAAGTTTTGCTCTTTCAGTCTCTGTAAGGAAACCAGAACAAAGAAGGATATTAAGTGTGGTGTTAGCAACTACCTTCGGAAAGCATTCAGGGTAGGAACACACTAGACAGAATCGCGTATGTGTTTTCCACTATGTGCTATGTAAAAAGCGTATATGCGATTCTGCCTAGTGTGTTCCTACCCTAAAGCATGGTCTTTAGGGTAGTAAGAGCTTTTTAAACGCTAGAGATTTTAAAAGCTCTCGCTAATGCAATGGAGTGGGGGATTTTTACCAAATCACATCACTCCAGTGTACACACATATATAGGATAACATTAGCAGGAGCTTTTAAAATCACAAAGCGCTTAGGAAAGCTCTTCTGGTGAGCACTAGCCCTGAATCACAGACCTCAGGCAAGTATGCAGATCAGTTGGTCAGACATCTCGGAGTGCCAGTCAACTGGAACTCTTTAAACTGAAAAACCAATTACCAAAACTCATGTATAGGGAGGGAGACACTGAGAGCCCAATATAGTGTAGCATGTACTGGCAATGAAGTGAAGATGTGTAATTGTAAGAGTGGTACTCACAAGTCTGGGCTACCTTCCAGGCAACCACCGCACAGGCAGGCGGGGAGACCAGACCCGTCCCCACCCAGGACCAAGAAGTCGCCCTCCGTAAATCAGAAAAAAGGGGCCAATTTCCCTCCACCAGGGGTGGACACAGTAATGTAGACAATGTTACAGAGGCGCCAGAAGTACAAAAAGGACAAAATGTTTAAAAGGCAGGGAGGCAAAGGGTGGACTTACCTCCCTGGTGCAGACACAAGAAATTGTCGGGTTTTTGACAAAATAACGTTTTATTCATACACTCCAATATTTTGCAACGCGTCTCGCGGGTACAACCCACCCCATCAGGCCATAAACAGGAGCAATCGAACACTTGAGAACAGCTTCAGTCAGCTTAGCGCCTCTGTGACAGAGGCTGTTCGCAAGTGTTCGATTGCTCCTGTTTATGGCCTGATGGGGTGGGTTGTACCCGCGAGACGCGTTGCAAAATTTTGGAGTATATGAATAAAACGTTTTTTTTGTCAAAAACCCGACAATTTCTTGTGTCTGCACCAGGGAGGTAAGTCCACCCTTTGCCTCCCTGCCTTTTAAACATTTTGTCCTTTTTGTACTTCTGGCGCCTCTGTAACATTGTCTACAAAACTCATGTATGCCATTCTTAAGCTTTATTATACTTACCTGGGGCTGCTTCCAGCTCCCCCACCAGTAGCCTTACAGGTCCCTCAGTTTCCTTCTGGTCCACTCTGTTGTGCCACTGTCCCCCTCCGAAAGATTGCCCATTATGGGCTACGGTGCATGTGTAGCCTGGGCTGCACAACTCCTTGATTGCGCTCTTATTGGAGTGTTCTGTGGTGTGAGCTGTGTACCTCCTCAAACGCACTACCATGGCTTGGAGTGTTCTGCACATGCACCCTTGTGGAGGGGCAAGGCAGACCAGGAGGAAGCCAAGGGATCCTCAAAAATGAAAAGGAAAAATAATTTTTAATCTGCTATTTTTCTGAGTTTAAAAAACATTTTTGCTGGGCATATTTTAAATAATTTTTCACAGGAAAAAAAATTCTTTATTAACTTGTTCCCACTAATCACCTTAACAAACAAAGCAATTTTGGTGACAATTGCATGAGGGCTTTGCTATTTATCGCTAAAGTCGGCACAAAATGATGCAACATGTTGGATAATTATCCAAAATGAAGGTTCCTGATTGCGGTTACAAACTAAATGAATTACGTTTTCCCAAAATGTTGCATTATGATTTTTGCATCATAATTGTGAATTATGATGCAAAATTATGATTATATGAAATCCGTAGTATGGGCATGTTTACCTCTATGGGCTTGATTCACTAAACCATGATAACTCAAATATCACACCTTATGCAAAGTTATCACACCTTATGAAAAGATATCACACCTTATCAAAGTTATCACACCTTATGGAAAGATATCACACCTTATCAAAGTTATCACGCCTTATCAAATTTAACATGTCTTATCAGAGTAGCACAGTGAGCGCTACAAACCCGCAGGGGCTCAGGGCAGGATGAGTGCCATTGTCAATTGCAGGCATACATTGTAGCGCTCGCTATTCTACTCTGATAAGGCGTGTTAACTTTGATAAGGTGTGATAACTTTGATAAGGTGTGATATCTTTCCATAAGGTGTGATATCTTTCCATAAGGTGTGATATCTTTTCATAAGGTGTGATAACTTTGATAAGGTGTGATAACTTTGATAAGGTGTGATCACTTTGATAAGGTGTGATATCTTTTCATAAGGTGTGATATCTTTTCATCATAAGGTGTGATATTTGAGTTATCATGGTTTAGTGAATCAAACCACATCTGTTTTAGAGTACAGAGCGTGTGCTGCATTTTACACTCATTATATTGCTTACATAACACAACACACATTCTGAACTTAGGCTCATACACACGTCCCAACAATCTGTCCAACTATCTTTCAAACTTTTCTTTCGGAAGATAAGTTGAGCGTGTGTACGGCTGGCAAACAACCATACAGCCAACTGAAAACAGGTTGTTTGCCAGATTCAACCGGTGGATCAATCTGCCCAACTATCATGCAGGTTGGCTACGTGTGTACAAGTCTCTTGAACAACTTTGTTGTTTTTGAATGTGAACATGTTGTGCAATTTGTCATTTAGCTTGCACGCCTAGTATTTAAGTAAGTTGGTTGTTTAGCTGGTTGGCGTGTGTCTACATACTTGTCGTGTAAACAACTTGTGCAGTTGGTCATGTTGTACAGTTGGTTGTACATTAAGTTGGACGTGTATATGAGCCTTTAGCCATACTCTCTACCTGTGTAAATAGCCATTTTCTTTTGTCTTCTGCAAGCTTTACAATGTTGCACTGTTTGGCAACAAAATTTGGGCTCTATCTAATCCCATATTTTCAATCCTCTTAGCATCCACTGCTTTAGTAAGTAAAAATAAAACCTTTATTTGGATGACTAAGCAAAAAGGAATAGAATACTCTATGGACTTGATTTAATAAGCCATTTTCATGCTGGAGAGCTCTGCAGAGCGCGCCTGGAAAACATTGTTTTCTATTATGTGACCAGTGTTTTGAACCCTTGCCTGAGACATATGAAACCACGAGGAAGGTCACTAAAAGGTTAGTGAATGAGCTGTTGTGTCACAGCGAAATCTTTCCTTTAATAAATTCAGACTCTCCAGGATTTATTAAATGTATCTGCTGCAGATGCGTGCACCCGACTATAATCACACAACCTTCAATTCGCTAACCTTTGAGCACCCAAATTACTGACTACTGTGACCTAGGTAACGGTTGCAGACTTTGACACTAAATATCTTATAATTTCTAATCAAATCCAGTCCACTTCGGCAAGAACTTAAAACTCAGGGGATACTTTAGTACCTAGGTTCTCAACGTGTGGTACGCGTACTCCAGGGGGTACTCAGGCTTGATATACTTCATCAAGAATAACAAATTAAGAGTTTTAGAAAATGATAATCTTATTTAAACAACACCAAATTAGTATTTTAGATAATTAAAAGCAAAGTAAATGCTTGGAACTTGTTTAGAACCAATTATTATGTACTACGATTAAATATATATTTGTCAAGGGGTACTTGTGATAATGTTTACAATTTTAGGGGGTACTTGTTGAGTACAGGGTTTTAAAAGGGGTACATACCAATAAAATGTTGAGAAACACTGCTTTAGTAGATAGGACCCCATAGAAAAAAGGTACATATCTTACTGCCTACTGCTTCCAAGTCCCAGGATTTCAAGGGGAATCTAGCACTGCAAGTAAGGGCCCTGACACACCAAAGAGCGTTTTGTGGATCATTTTCATTTTTCAAAAAACGCATCCATTGACTTAGGGCTCAAACCCACTAGCAGCCTTTTCTAAGCACTAGTGATTTGAAAAGCTCTTGCTAATGTAATGCTATGGGTGATTTTTTATAAAATCACATCGCTCAAGGGGGATCACACCCATAGCATTACATTAGCAAGAGCTTTTCAAATCACAAGCGCTTAGAAATGGTTTATTAATGTACATCTAGTGAGTTCCAGGCCTCAGGCTGTAGACAAGCTTTGAGCGCTTTCTGAGTGCTTTTCTGACCATCAGTGCTTTCTGAGCATTTTTTAAAAATACACTCCCATTGACTTGCATTAAAATCACAGTAAAGTCATGGTGAAATTGCCGGAATCGTGACTTTTTGAAAAATCTACAGCAATTGTGCAGCAACTTTATCGCGATTTTAATGTAAGTCAATGGAAGTGTTTTTTAAAAGATGAAAATAACCTGCATAAAGCTCTTTGGTGTTTCAGGGCCCTTAGGCCTGCAACCCACTAGCAGTGCTTTTCTAAGCCTATTCTGAGCACTTGTGATTTAATAAAGCTCTTGCTAATGTATTGCTATGTGTGTGATCCCGCTTGAGGAATGGTTTTTTTTTTGTAAATCCCCCAAATCCTTACATTAGCAAGAGCTTTACAAATCACAAGCGCTTAGAAAAGGGCTGCTAGTAGGCCCCAGGCCTGAGGCCTGGAACCCACTTGAAAGCGAAAAATGATATCGCAATTGCTAGCGATT
This sequence comes from Hyperolius riggenbachi, assembly GCF_040937935.1. NCBI lineage: Eukaryota > Metazoa > Chordata > Amphibia > Anura > Hyperoliidae > Hyperolius > Hyperolius riggenbachi. The sequence goes on from NC_090652.1 coordinate 102,998,193, forward strand.
TGTGGTAGCAATTTGCAAGTGATTTTGGAAGCGATTTCCCTGCTCCTATACAATTCATTAGAATGGGAATGCTCCCAAAATGCTGCATGTCCAGCCATTGCGATTTCCTGAACCGCAATCGCTCTAGTGGAATCTGTCCTATCCATTTACGTTGACAACGCATTTAGGGTAATTGCTAGTGATTGAAAGCGCTTCCTAAACGCTCAAAAAACGCTCTAGTGGGTTCCAGGCCTTATTCAGATTACCCTAGTGATTTACCCAATCCACTTACATGTGTGTACTGGAATACACAGAGGTAGGCAGTGGGTGTTTTTTGTCTTCTGGGACAAGCTCACTGCAGGAAATCAGTTTTTATTTACAAATAATAAATATCTAATGTCTTTTTGTTTACTAGTCCGGGAAAGCCATGTGCTTCCCAGAGTAGGAATGGCTTTGGGCTGTCTAACAATCCTTTTTTACACACCTGTGCATCTCATCCTGTAGTGGATTTACTTTTTTACCTGAGCATCTTTGAAGAGAACCTGAATTGAAAATTAAACCTCAATATAAACATAAACTAGTCATACTTAACTCCTGTGCAGTCTACTCATCAATCTGTTTCTCCTCTCGTGTGTCCTGTTTGTCTACTGTGATCAGGGTTGATCGTAGTCAGCCAACTTCGCTACGCTGGAACTACGCGTATTTTTACGCAAATACGCTTCGCAATCTACGGCCCTGAAATCAGCCACTTCGCTATGTTAGCATACCGTAGACTACGCATTAAAATACGCAAGCTTCACGTATTGCGTAGCGTAGTTGATGCGACCGCTTATGCCCTTATGCGGAAAAATTTCCGCAATAATCAGCTAACTATGTGCATACACAAACAAATATAAGCATACATTCCACCATCCAATGCGGAATTTTATGCGTATAAAGGGAAATAAAATTTCTGCGCATGCGCAATGACCCATATAAATGCAGTTACCGCACGCGTAGTTGACTTCGCAATACATACGTCAACTACGCGTAGCGGGCGAAGCTTCGCATAGCGGGACTACGACTACGCAGAAATGCGTACGTGTAGTTCTTAAACTTCGCCTACGAACTACGATGCGTAGTTGCGTACTACGATGCGTAGATTCGCGCTGGCGTAGTTTATGAGCAACCCTGACTGTGATCGATGGAATTCTCCGTCCTCCATTTTGAAAATGGCCAATACCCCATAACAGCTTCCAAGTCAGCACATGTTAAACTGTAATATAGCCCACTTGAGCCATAGGGAAACATAGACATTACCATGCACATTCAGTTGTAACTGACAGCAGCTGATATATAACTGACAGTAACTGGTATATGTTAGTTCTGACAAAATATTGTCACAACTGGAAGGGATAACTGTAAGAAGAAAATGGTGAGCTTCTGAGAGGAACTGACGGTGAGTTATGTATGTAATATTAATTTGCCAATACATTGTGTGTTTATTTTAAATAATTTTACTCAGTTCAGGTTCCCTTTAAGGACAATAACAAACCCAAGATTAGATTTAACCACTCTGCGACCGCTGAATGCAGGATGGTGGCCGCAGAGTGGATCTCTCGTTCCTCGATCACACCAGGTGGCATGATCTCATGAGAGGCATGATTTGCAAGGAACGAGCGCCTACTCGAACATGCATTCCCTGCTGTCAACACAGCGGGGCTCCGTGATCAGCCTGCCAGCCGCGATCGGAGCTGGCAGGCTGAAATTAGCATTAAAAAAAACCAAATATATATGTGTGCAGTCTGCGATCTACAGCAGCGCTGTTCAGAGGACATCCCTGTCACTTAACTGTCCCTCCCAACGGCTCCCAATATAATCCCTATCATTAGCTGTTTCCGATGCATGTGTAGTGTAGTGTATGGATTGCAGTCTAGGGTCAATTTAAGGGGGAAGGGAGGGCATAAAAGAAATAGTTGTTGTTTTTTTTTTTTTATAAAAAATTGATCTTTTATTAATAAATAAAAATAAAGATTGCAGCAGCAATTAGAGACCACCAAAAGAAAGCTCTATTAGTGGGAAGAAAAAGAGGCAAAATTCATTTGGGTGCTAAGTTGCATGACTGAGCAATAATTCAAGATGTGAAGTGCTGAATTGTAAAAATATGACCTGGTCATAGGGGGTATAAACCTGTGGTCCTCAAGAGGTTAAAGGGAACCTGAGGAGAGAGGGATATGAAGGCTGCCATATTTATTTCCTTTTAAACCATACCAGTTGCCTGGCAGTCCTCCTGATCCTGTGTCTCTAATACTTTTAGCAATAGACCCTGAACAAGCATAGAGCAGATCAGATGTTCTGACTCTGGCTGGTTTTACTGGATTACCATACGCGTGTTCCAGGGTTTGACTCAGACACTACCTATGCTAGAAGATAAACGTGGTTGCCAGGCAACCGGCATTGTTTACTAGGAAATCCATAGGGCAGCCTCCATATCCCTCTCACCTCGAGTCTCCTTTAACCAAAGCAGAGGAGAGAGATCTGGGACATAAATAAATTCCACGAATGGATTTCCCAAACACTCTCTCCCTGCAACTGCCAGAGTATGTCGCGTAAATAGGGGTCGAGTGGGGCATCGACGCTGGTGGACCATGCCCACCCTAGCATCTATAGTGGAGGATGGGAGCGCAGAAAAGGAGAGCTGTGGGATCAGCGGTGGGGAAGGGGGGATGTCTCCCCCCTCCTTCCCTCACCTTGGGGCTCCCCCTCCCTCGCTCTCCCCTCCAGAACTCGCTCTCCCCTCCAGAAGTGTTGTGCGGCGGCTGGCAGCGGGCAGAACTTACCTTTGTCTCGCTCCAAGTGTCGGAAGTTCTGGTGCCGCTGCTCTCCTCTGGATCAGACCAGACTAGCAGCAAATCCAGAGACCATCCCGCGCCTGCAAGGACACAAAGGTAAGTTCCGCCCGCTGCCAGACGCCACAGAAAACTTAGTTCTGGAGGGGAGAGCGAGGGAGGGGGAGCCCCAAGGTGAGAGTAAGAGGGGGGAGACGTCCCCCCTTCCCCACTGCTGATCCCACAGCTCTCCTTCTCTGCGCTGCTCCCCTCCTGCTGGGGGGGACACCTGGCTACCTATTCTGGGGACATATACCCCTGCCTACATATTCTGGGGACATATACCCCTGGCTATATATACTGGCGACATATACCCCTGCCTACATATACTGGGCACATATACCCCTGGCTATATATATTGGGGTCATACACCCCTGCCTACATATACTGGGCACATATACCCCTGGCTATATATACTGGGGACATATACCCCTGACTACATATACTGGGCACATATACCCCTGGCTATATATACTGGGGACATATACCCCTGACTACATATACTGGGGACATATAACCCTGCCTACATATACTGGGCACATATAACCCTGGCTACATATACTGGGCACATATACCCCTGGCTATATATACTGGGGACATATACCTTTGACTACATATACTGGGGCCATATACCCCTGACTACATATACTGGGGACATGTACCTCTGGCTACATATACTGGGGACTACTATACCCCTGACTACATATACTGGGGACATTTACCCCTGGCTACATATACTGGGGCCATATACCTCTGGCTACATAAACGTGGGACTAATATAACCCTGACTACAAATACTGGGCACATATACTCCCTGGATACATATACTGGGGACAGCTATACACCTGGTTACATATACTGCAGACTACTATACACCTGGCTACTTATGGAACATATACACCTGGCCACCTATTCTGTGGACATCTATACACCTGGCTACCTATGGGACATATATACACCTGGCCACCTTTTCTGGGGACATCTATACACCTGGCTACCTATTCTGGGGACATTATAAACCTGGCTACCTATTCTGGGGACAACTATACTCATGGCTTCTTTTACTGGGGACACCTATAGACCTGGCTACCTATGCTGGGGGTACCTATTTTGGGGAAACTGCTGTCAGATTATCTGCATTTTTGGGGAACCGCTGTTAACAGATTAAGTGTATTTTGGGGAACCGCTGCCAGATTATGTGTATGTTATGGGAATGGCTGCTGCCAGATTACGCGTATTTTGGGGAACTGCTGCCAGATTGTGTATGTTTGGGGGACCACTGCTGCCAGATTACATATATTCTGGGTGTTACGTGTTTTTTGGGTGATCCTCCGCCAGGTTTCGCGTATTTTGGGAAACTGCTTCCAGATTATGTGATGTTTGGGGAACTGCTGCTGCCACATTGTCTATTTTGGGGGAACCACTGCCATATTATCTGTATTTTGGAGGAACTTCTACCAGATTACGTGTCTTTTTGGTGAAATGCTGTTAGATTACATCTATTTTCAGGGGATACACTACGGCAGAGCTCAAACTTCCCCGGAGACCTTTTACATCACTGCTAAGGTCATGTATATTTGGCCCCACCCATGACCACACCCACATTATGCTTGACCACACCCATTTTTGGCGCACCGCAGGGGTTTTCAGGGTGAGTCCACTCACCTCTTTTTCTAGGACTAGACCCCTGAGCGTAAACAATGGGGAAGCTCACTCGGAGGAATTGAAATTTCTGCATTTCCAATTAGAAATCGGATTTCCACGGAAATAAGATTTACCGTAATTTTAACCTAATCACAGAACTCGGCAGTATTGCACCAATCAGAGAATGTAACATTTTGCAACGAAAATCAGATTGTTGCAGTCATTTTAGACCATTACAAGACTCAGATAATATCGAGTATGTCTGAGTCTTGTGAGTTGGCTGAAATTTTCCATGGAATTCCAATTACTGAGGTAAAATTATGCATTCTCTGATTAGTCCAATACTTCCGAGTTAACTTGGAAGTATTTGGCCAATCAGGTAAAGCAAAACAATGACCAGAAAAGACTACTTGGAAATCAGAAATGGAGAACTCAGAAAATTGGAAAAATCTGCAGAATCAAAAATTGGCATAGGTGGAAATCGGAATTTCTCCTGAATCAGAAATTGGCATTTCCTACCATCCCTAAAAAAAGAAAAAGGCGGACAAGCAGACATTTATTAAACCTGGAATTGTTGCTTCAGCGTTATCTGACATTATTGAGTTACACTTGCAAATCTCCATTTTTTTCTAAAGAGAAAGTGGTTACTTTTAGATGGAGTCTGAAGTGTTAAAACAATCAAAAAAAAAGATACTCACCTAAAAAGAGGGAAGGCTCTGGGTCATATAGAGCCTTCCTGTTCCTCCTATGGTTCCCACGTTCAAGCGCTGGATCCCCTGTTAGCAGTCTCTGATGATGGATTAGAGACTGCTCACTTGCACTGCTGTGGGAGGCTAAGTGAATCTTTAGGAGCCTGACTGCTCTTAAAGACGGGCCGTTCCGTACTGCGCCTGCGTGAGTGTGTGAGAATATGCAATCACTGCGCAGTATGGAGCAGCCTGTCTTCGGGAGCAGTCAGGCTCCCGAAGATTGCCTAAGCCAAGTACGTCATCCCAGCACTTGGTTATACCCAGGCCTTTAAATGTGCAAGGTAACAGGACTGAGACTGGGAAGGTAAAACTACCAGTAGAACGACACTAGAGAGATACGGGCAGGAATATCAGAGAGTCCAGGTCAGCAACAGGCAATCAGAAATAGCATGGTAACAAAATCACGAATCATTAGCCATTCCAGGGGTCACACACGGTAGATCAGAATAATACATCACAAAAGGATAAGGCAATCTCAGGTCAAGTTTAGTTCCAAAGGTCAGTCCAGTCAGCAATCCAAATAACAGGGTCAAGAGGCAATCAATGTGCCTGAAGTAGAAAAAAAATGTGCCTGAAGTACCCATTTTTGGCAACTAATGGTGCCGTCTGAGACCATAAGGAGAGGGAAGAGTCGCGTGCCCTTGTCTATAGCCACTCTAAGCTATGCACACAGACACACATGCACGGCTCCTGGGAACATCGGGCTGGATCGATCCGGAAACCAGCTGCTCGGGACAGCTCCCGGAGGACACGGACTCGAACAGAAGGTAAGTTCCTTTCAGTATTTCATAAATTGTATGCTTACCTTGGATAATTTTTCATTACTGGAGCTTCTCCGTGGGGTTACAGTAATAGACAGTGTTCTGCCCCTAGCTGTCCCGATACGATGTCCATGACTATAAAGTTTGCCTCCCACAATCCTCTCCCTTTGCCAATGTCTATGTAATAACCTAGCAGTTTAGGGTGGGATCTGTATGCTGCCATATAGATTCATCAGGAAAAAAGAATTACCAAAGTTTAGTATACAATTTTCCTGTTCCTCTAGTACTTTCATGGCCATTTTCTAGTGGGCAACAGAGATGGTCAATGAGAAGCTAATAGTTTTGAATTGATGCAAACTTTATTTTAAGCAGACCTATTTAACTTGGAATTGGACCAATCAAATGCAGTATCTTAAGATTTTAAATGGGCCACTTCCAAGCTTCATAATGTGTATAAAATTATTGAAAAATGTCAATCAGTTTAAAATGATCCCCCTGGCAGTCTCTTGTGGGGAATAACTAGTAGGAAAGCCTAAAAATTGGAGAGAGTCCAAAATATATTTTAGTTCACATACTATAAGATAATTACATTTTTGATTGAATGGCTGAGTTTTCCAAACTCCGCTGACGATAATAGAGCTGGCTGCAGCCTATCCTGCTTAGCAAAGGCATGGCTACAAGCCCAATTAGCTGCCTTCCATATTGTTTCCATGGATACTCTCCTATTTGATGCCCAGCCATGATTAGGAAATCTTTCTTTTAAAATGGGCCAAAATCTCATTAAGAGGGTGCAAACCCTTTGAATTGTTGTGAGGATCTATATCCCAGCCTAGCTGAAATGAAATGCAGAAGCCACTTTCAGAATGTACTGGATGTAATTCAACTTTATCTTCATATAATGTTACAAAGGGTTCTTGGTAGGGATGCCCATTTCTGTTTCCGCGGAAATTATAATGTCCACCAATGACAATTTTTTTTTTTTTTTTTTGCGATTTTCCATTTTTCCAGTTTCAGTTTTTTTCGATTTCCAATGTTCAGTTTTCCTGATTTCCAATTTTCGAGGAGTATTTTATTTTATTACTCTTTTTTTTTTTTTTTTTTTTCACCAGAGAACGGAAAATCAGGCCTGAGATTGATCTAAAAGGATGACGGTGATCTGATTTTAGCAGAATAATTTAGCATCCTCTAATTGGTCCAATACTTCCGATTGGGCTATGTGATTGGACTAAAACTACAGAGCTGCAGTAAATCAGATTTTGGCACAATTCCAATTTCTGGTTTCTATTTTCCGATTTCCATTTTCTGATTTCAAAATTTCAGTTCCGTGGATTCCGAATAAGCATCCCTAGTTCTTGGTAACCTCAAGCTTGGATCTGATACTCTTCTTCCTGAGGTAACAGGACAGCTAAAAGAAAGTCTATTGAACACATCCCACCGCCTGCTAGTAAGACTTTTAAAGAGGAAGAGGGAGGCTTACCTCTCCCTCCGCATTTACATGCCTCTCTGTCCCACTAACCACTCCCCCAAGTGGTCCTGAATGATCATTCTGGGTTTGGCGCTATTTTCAGTGTGGAGGTCAGCAGCCAAATAGGACACCCGAGGAATGTCAGAAGATGCCGAATGGAATCTGCAGTATTATGTACATGTCTGATTTACAGGGTTCTTTTCAGGTAAAATATGTTTTACAGAGGAACTCCAGTGAAAATAACGTATGAACAAAGGTGCTTAATTTTTACAATAATTATGTATAAATGATTCAAGTGTCAGTGTTTGCTCTTTCCTCTCCCTGATTTACATTCTAACATTTATCACATGGCGACATTTTTACTGCTGGCAGGTCGCAATCACAGTGGCACATTGCAGAGCTGCGTTATAAAGTCTTATAACACAGCTTACCGCACTGCAATGATAATCCTATGGGACATTCACAGTGCGATGTTAACGTCGTGTTAAAACATGTTGCATTACGGTAGCTCACTGCTTGCAGTGCATCACTAAACGCAGACACGTTGCGACTTTAATGTGGCATTAAAACGCAACAACCAACTGTGAATATGCCTTTAGTGGAAGTAGCTGCTGCTTGTTTTTTTGGCAGTTGGAAACAGCTGTTATTTCCCACAATGCAACAATGCTCCCACAGTGTGATGTCAGCACCATGGTCCTGACATCACACTGTGGGAGGGGTTTCAACACAATATCAGCCATACGGAGCACCCTGATGGTCCGTTTGATAAAAGGAAATGATTTCTCATGAGAAAGGGGGTATCAGATACTGATTTGGATGAAGTTCAATCCTTGGTTACGGTTTCTCTTTAGGTATACCACAGGAAGGTTAGTGGTCAGTTACGGGAAGTTAGTTTTAATTCTTAGGGTTAAAAGGTGAAGATCAGGCATTAAAGAGCAAATGTAGCGAGAGTGATATGGAGGCTGCCATATTTCCTTTTTAGAAATACCAGTTGCCTGGCTGTCCTGCTGATCCTCTGCCTTAAATACTTATAGCAATAGACCCTGAACAAGCATGCAGCAGATCAGATGTTTCTGACATTATTGTCAGCTCAGACTAGATTAGCTGCATGCTTATTTCTGGTGTGATTCGGACACTACTACTTTAGTTATTCAGGCACTAATAGAGCCAAATAAACCAGCAGGGCTGCCAGGCAACTGGTATTGCTTAAAAGGAAATAAATATAGCAGCCTCCATATTCTCATTTCAGTTGTCCTTTAATATCTGGTTAGTGTTAGATACTGGTGTTGCAGTATCACTTATAATATCCCCACCGGAGATACTGGGAGATGTGCAGGATTGCCATAAATCAAGTCCAGTATGTAGGGACATTTAGCAATCTCTGTATGTGTTTGAATTACTACCCAGAATTTCACTGTAGACCTGCCTTAAAACAAAAGTTTTGATCAGAAGAATCCATAGAAACCTGAAGATAAAACAAGAATGGAATAAATTGCTCTTGTGTAACTTTTATTATTTCTGCGTCAAAAGCAATCAACGGTATATATCGGTACAGCGAAATCATCTTAATGCTAAGACTCCCACACGAGCTGTCAAACACCAGCAAGATTGGCAGAAACTACAAACAAGGCCATGGGTAATGAGAAGGACGCACTGTGCGCAATGCACTGCAGGCAAACTAGTTAGAAGGTACCATTTGCACTCATTATGTCACCTAACTGAATGTAAGGCTGGAATACAAAATGTTCAATATCCATTAACTGTGACTCCCTGTGCATGTTAAATTTGAATAATATTTTTCCTATGTTAAGTGATTTTTCCCAGGGTTCTGTTTAAATTGTTTGACTATGCTATATGTTTTTTTCCCATTAAAGAAAAACCACAATGCAAAATTAAGTGTAGAAATCCACAACACATTGATCATAATTCATAGTTCATTTTTTTTGTTCATTTAACAGGTTTATTGGCATCTCAAAGGGTTTTATACATGCATAATGGCGAACAAAATATTACCTGTTGTTTACATAAACCAAATAATTATCAAATCAACTAGTCTACCAGAACATAAAAGCTAAAATATAGTACATGTGATATTGGTGAGAAAATATTGACCCCCTATTGAAAGCATTATAGGTGAATAATACAACAACCTAATGCTTAAACATTTAAACACTGAGTAGAAAAGTTATTGTTAATTGGCCAATGCAGCTTTAAAGTGGACCCAAATTAAAAATAGAAGATTTCAGAAATAACATCTATTTTCTAAATTATAATAATAAATAGCAGCCTTTTTTCAGCAGCATGATGACAAATATAAAATATTTTACATTTATTGGAGGAACCCCTCCCTTCCTTTCATATTGACAGGATTTTTCCGGCAAACTGGTGGAGGAGATAAAAACAAAAACAAAACACAGGCTGCTACTGATGATGTCACAGGGGAGGTGATCTCAGCTTGTGTGAGATTTCACATAGGCGATGCCCCTGTGAGGGAGAGTAGCTGATGACAAACACACCCATGATCTCCTACAACGCTCAGAAGTAATGGCTGCCACCTGTATAACCCTAGTTATGAAAAGAGTAGGGTGAAGAGCATACACTGAAATGCTCATAGGCTTGAAGGGGTGTTTATTTATCTTTGTATGTGTCAGAGTGGTGCAACTAAATATTTTGAATTAAAAAAATATTTGGTTTTGGTCCTCTTTAAGGCCAAGCTGCAGGGCCGCACAACACAGCACACAAGTGATTCCCCCCTCCTTTTCTCCCCTCCAACAGAGCTCTCTGTTGGTGGGGGGTCTGATCTCTCCACAGTTGTTTATTTTTTTTTATAAATATCTATTTTATTTATTTTTAATAAATTTTGCTTTTTTTAAATTTGTGCTCCCCTTCTCCCCCCCCCCCCCCCCGCCAGCCAGCCAATCAGGGTGATCAACTGTCATAGGCTTCAGCCTATGACAGCCGATCACTCCCCAGTCTCAGTAGGAGACAGCTGTGTCACACGGCTGTCCCCAGTACAGCGCTGCTGCTGATCGCAGCGCTGTACATGTAAATAGATGGCGATCACGCCGTCTAACAGTCTCCCGAATGGCGATTGCCGCTCGGAGACTGAAGAGGAGGGGAGCTCCGCCCCCCCAAGCAGGATCTCCTGGAAAATGCAGCCCCAGATTTTGACGCCAATTGGTGTTAGGCGGTCCTGGGGCAGCCGCCGCAACCACGCCCATTGGCGTGGGGCAGTATTTAAGTAGTTAAGTACCTAATCTTGGACACATAAAAACATTTGGAAGCATTCCCTGTGTGTAAAAACATTTCATTTCAATGCTGGGAGTATTACAAGTTAGTATTGCTCTGCTAATCATCAAATGTAATTATTAAAGGCCAGGAGAAGTTCTTTACCTGGTTTCTTCACTCTGTCCCCATCCTCCTTTAGTTAATAGAAATGTCACCATGGCAACTGATGAGTCATTTTAGCAGAAGAGGAGGGGGAGCAGAGTGAAGAGACCAGGCAGAGAGCTTCTAGCCAGGAATATTACATTTGACGATTAGCTCTAAATTCAGGGATGAGCAGAAAGTACGCCAGTGTGAATTCACGCATCGTAGTTCGCATCTACACATCGTAGTTCGTAGGTGAAGTTTCAAAACTACGCTTACGAATTCACATGCAGTGAAGTACCGCTACGCGTAGCTTACGCCCACTATGCGTAGTAATCATGTGTATTGCGTAGTGAACTACGAATGCGCTACTCGCGTCTAATTTTCCACGTGCGATTGTATGCTCACAAATTTACGCATTGGAAAGGGGAATGTACGCATAGAGTTCCCCGTATAAGCATTACAAAGCGGAATTAATGCGTAAAATTTTCTGCATACGGGCATAAGCATCCGCATACACTACTAGCATAAGCATCGGCAACCAAGGATGCCCTCCGCCCCACCGCATAGCAAAAGAGCACGCCACAGCCTAGGAAACCCGCATAACCACCACCAACAGTTTTAGCCATATGCAGAGCTATCAATGTATATGAGAACACAGATCATTCTACCCAAATACACCCCACCATACAAAAATGAACAATGTTCCAATATGTCAAAATAATCTAAATCAATGGTGTCATATCATATTCTCTATTGAGCCCCCAGCATTAGAATTAGCTGTCCCTTCGCACTTTGCACAGGCTAAACATTCTGTTAATCAACTGAGGTTTCAAATTTTAGAACATGTAAAACCACTCAGAAGGGGGGGGGGGGGGGGAGGTGACAGACTCAAAAAACTGCTATATTGTGAGTCTAAGTGGATATGACTATTGGACACCCTGTCCCCTAGAAGGCTCAATAGAGGATATGATATGACACTATTGATTTAAATTATTTTGACATATTGGAACATTGTTCATTTTTGTATGGTGGGGTGTATTTGGGTAGAATGATCTGTGTTCTCATATACATTGATAGCTCTGCATATGGCTAAAACTGTTGGTGGTGGTTATGTGGGTTGCCTAGGCTGTGGCGTGCTCTGTTGCTATGCGGTGGGGTGGAGGGCGTCCTTGGTTGCCGATGCTTACGCTAGCAGCCTACGTGAGCAGTTACATCAGTGCTCACGTGGTTGCATATGTCTACCAAGTGGGCGGCCACATTTGCGGCTGTACGAGAGGCAGTTCCCCATCTGGTCCGCCATGTGATAGGCGTGACCAGAGGGTGATGTCATCGTCTGCCTCTCGTTCATTGGTCGGCGTTGTGCGCTCGGTGTCCGGTTTGCGCTCTCCGCTCCGCCGCATAGGATGACGCATCCCTCTGTACGCATGTCCGCTTTTTGGAAAGGAAGTTCCCCATCAAGTCCGCAGGGTAAGATGGACGGAGATTGGTCGACACAAGGTGGCGTTGACATGTGATTGGCTGGTTCTCCACCCAGCTAGATATAAAAGGAAGCGTTTAATGGTTGTTTACTGCAGACACTGATAGAGCTTGAGAAAGGAGGTGAAACGTTGCAGTCAACTGTCATGTGTCTTTTTAATTAATAAAGAGCATATAAGTAGATGGTGCCGGCGACTACTTTCTGACATGATATTGGAGATGGGAGTGCTGGATTTCCACTAGCCTGGCACATCGAATGTGAAGAACGCTGGGGTGCTGTCTATACGCTGTTGCTCAAGTATACTGGGGACACTGGCTGTTTGTCATTATGTGCATTTACTGGTGAAAAGCTGTCTCTTATCATGTGCATTTACTGGTGAAAAGCTGTCTCTTATTATGTGCATTTACTGGTGAAAAGCTGTCTCTAATTATGTGCATTTACTGGTGAAAAGCTGTCTCTTATTATATGCATTTACTGGTGAAAAGCTGTCTCTTATTATGTGTATTTACTGGTGAAAAGCTGTCTTTTATGTGCATTTACTGGTGAAAAGCTGTCTCTTATTGTGTGCATTTACTGGGGAAACGCTGTCTCTCATTACATGCATTTACTGGTGAAACGCTGTCTCTTGTGTGCATTTAGTGGGGAAACACTGTCTCTCATTACATGCATTTACTGGGGAAACGCTGTCTGTCATTATGTGCATTTACTTCATATTTTTTTATGTAACTACATTAGCTAGTATAACTACATTACAGTTAGCCCCACCCACATGACATCATGACCACTCCCATTTTTAAAATTTCCTCGAACATGTTGCCTACCCATTTTTGACTGCCCCCTCATATGTGCCAGTCTAGAACCGGCCTTGTACCCCTGCCTACATATACTGGGCACATATACCCCTGGCTACCTGTTCTGGGGACATCTCTACCCCTGACTACCTGTTCTAGGGACATATCTCCCCCTGGCTACCTGTTCTGGGGACAGCTATACCCCTGGCCACTTAGAGGGGTGTGGGAATGTTGGGGTGGAGGGTCCTGGAGGAATGTTTGGGTGGGAGATCCGAGGTAGATGGGGTTGGAAGGTCGTGGGGGGGGCATAACATTTTTTTGCTATGGGGCCCAGTCATTTCTAGCTATGCCCCTGCTTAGAAGCAAATAACAGAGATGTTTGTGGGTAAACTTGGTGGGCTATTGTTTAATATCTTGGGCATAATGGCAGCCAATCACTGGCCAGGGATGAGCAGAAGACTCTGGATGCCATGTTTGTGCTAAAAGCATTATAAGAATGCAGCGACCAGGGCTCAACCTTGGTCAGGGAAATTTCATTTTATTGTGCCATTACACAGAAGTGCATCAACAAGCCAGCATAACGTTTCAGGTAGGCCCTTTGTCAAATTGTGAACCTGCACAGAGCTCATTAGACTTATACATACATGTAACTTTTCAGATTAAACTAATCATTAACAGTGCAGGCAGGCACACTTACTCATGTAACTACATACCATGAGGCCTACCAGTAAAACCTTCCCACCAACATTTATAGCCCTATCCCCATCTTCCATTGGGGACTCCTACAACCAGGTGGCTTATTTGCCAGAGTCATGTAACAAGTGTGCCCACAAAAACATCTGGTCTGGAAGATGGACCCCTGAGTAAGTAAATGATTTAAAACAAGTGAGGACCCCCATGTGACCATGAAGGGGGGGGGGGTGAGCTCAAATGAGTCACCCAGCAATTGTCAAATGTGTGGATATACAGGTGTGCAGTTGTTTCCAAGATAAGTATCACCTCTATAGAACAGTAAAAGAGAAAAATAAGCTTCCTGGGTGTGTCAGTCTTCACTGGTTAACCTTACAGCTCACCTTAAAAGTTGTCTGATAGAACCATAGGACAAGATCAGCAATCAAGCATTAAAAGTTGGTAGCCAGGTATCAGCTCATTGCCATCTGATATAGCCTAATTCAGCAACTTGGTCTTTAACCATTGTGTCCATGTGTGGGATAGATGGTTCCGGGATGAACGTCTGGTTATAATCCAGCCATTTGCCTCATGCTGACCACTCAGGCTTGAGGGGAATATCAAGATGTTTTAATTCCAGGTATTTTACAGTAAAAAAACTAACATGTTTCTAACTACCTTGCTTCCTCAGAGTTGGATAAAAGTCACACCAGACCTGATGGGGATGAGCCGATACCAATCTACCAACTTCCAATGCTTGATTGCTAATCTTGTTGTATGATTGTATAATGCCTATTATAAGTGCATCAGATACAAAGAGATATATATTATAAAATATATGGACTATTCAAAGAGACAAGTATTAGGAAATACCTGAACTATTCAAAGAGAGGTGTATTTAATACAACGAGATGTGTATTAAAAAATAGCTGAACTATGCAAAGAGACGTGTATAAGGAAATGCCTCAAGTATACAAAGAAACATGTATTCGGAAATATCTGAACTAATTAACACTTGTTTTGATCTATTTTTTTCTCGCGTTTGTAATCAATGTGTATTTGATTCTTTGTAGGAAAAAATACAATGAACACAGAGAGCTTGTGAGCAAATGAACTGTGAAATTGCTCTCTTATGTGCAGTGTGTAAAAACAACTCCATATGTGTTGCGGAACATTATTTTGCTACATAAATGAGCCACATATGGCTTGTAAGAAATTGGTTGCAAATATAGTGCTTCGGTAATGACATAAAATAAGGCAGATGAAAGGAGAAGGGCAGAGCACAGAGGATCACTGGGAGGTTAGAGCCAGGTTCCAGGCGAGTGGATGGCATTACATCAAGATTGGCACTACAGCTTTACATAATCCACAAGTACACAGTGACTCTGATGAGGAATCGTCACTGAAGAATCAATACACAAAGTTCAAAGCACTTATTTGGAGATTCATCTAGAATATTGTTTGCTAGCAATACATTCTGTCCATTGTTAGCTGCACTGTAAATTAAAGGGACACTGAAGCGAAAAAATGATGATATAATGAATTGGTTGTGTAGTACGGATAATTAATAGAACATTGGTAGCAAAGAAAATGTTCTCATATTTTTATTTTCAGTTATATCGTTTTTTTTATAACATTGCATCATTCTCTAATATTTGTAGTTTACACACTACTCAACTTTCTAAATGATTTTACAGAGCAGGCTAGTGAACTTTTGAACTGTCCTCTGCAGGGAAAAAAAACAATGCAGTTAAGGGCCCCATACACCTTACAATTTTCCTGCCAATATACAGCAGATTCGATCACTGTGATCGAATCTGCTGTGAAATCGTTGCGGAAACGCTGACAGAACGATCGATTTCCGTCCGAAATCAATCATTCCCGTCGATTCCCGTCGATCCGTCTGTGCAGAAGATTTTGCTCGATCCCGGGCGGGAGTGTGTCGATAGCTGCGTTCGAATGCCCGACAACTGATGCTAGCAGCAATACATTACCTGCTCCGGCTGGCGCGTGCCCCCTGGTCTCCGCTGTCCCTTCTCCATGCTCGGCTCCTCCAGCTTCACTAAACTTCCTGTCCCGACAGGAAGTTTAATCAGTAGAGCGCCCTCTACTGTTTAAACTTCCCTGGCAGGAAGTTCAGTGAAGCTGGAGGAGCCGAGCACGGAGAAGGGACAGCGGAGACCAGGGGACACGCGCCAGCCGGAGCAGGTAATGTATGCGGGGGAAGGGGGCGGCAGCAGCTTCACAGATTGTGATCGGTTTCATGCTGAAATCGATTGACAATCTGTTTGCAGTGAAGGCAGCCATACGATCCCTCTCTGATCAGATTCGATCAGAGAGGGATCTATCTGTTGGTCGGATCTGATGGCAAATCGACCAGTGTATGGCTACCTTTAGAGGCACTTAAGATAATAAGCTTCAGAAGACAGAGCTCTCTGCGACTTTGAAAGTCGTAGAAATTAGTGGCTCTTTTGCATAGATAACAACTGGAGTTTCTTAACTCTTAAGCCCCATACACACAATCAACAGCGGTCTTTTAGGCTCTCACAATGTTTCTTGTGAAACACCTAAAAAAATCTCTTGCTATTGTTCAACAGCTGATAAGACTGATAAGAAGTCAATTCAACATTTATGGTGGCCATACATGGTACAATTTTTCATACAATCTTACCATTTCTATGTAGTATAAGGGTAAATTAAGTGAATATACTGAAAGGATAATTTAGGCAGTTCCCTTATATTACATAGAAATAGTAAGATTGAATGAAAAAATTGTACCATGTATGGCCACCATTAGATTGACTTCTTATCAGTCTTATCAGCTGCTTGAACAATAGCAAGAGATTTTTTGTAGGTGTTTTACAAGAAAAGTTGTGAGAGCCTAAAAGACCGCTGTTGAGTGTGTGTGTGTGGGGGGCTTTACTGTACTGGAAACAATATTAGACTTAAGTTTTATTTCTCAGCTGTACTACACAACCAATTCATTATATATTTTTGTCGCTTCAGTGTCTCTTTAAGGCTATGTACTTATGGTGAGTTATGGCAGGCGTAGGCTCTGATAAGAATAGCACCTGCTTTGTCCCACGGTGTACATTATATTTATGCCCAGCATATAGAAGCTTACTGTCATAGAATTGGTGTAACAGGCAAACAATTATATCAGAAAGCTGATCAGACCAGAATTGCACCGAATAACATAGAAAACGTTATGGAAAATTGTACAATTTTATTTTACATTCGTTACATATACACTACTAGATTAGGCTCCTACAAGCAGTGATGATCGTAATCTGCTAATTATCATTATGCAAAATTTTTAATAAATATTCGCAATTACGGCCATACGTAATTTACGATCAGGACATTCAACTGATTTTGTGAAATCCACTCGTAATGTTGTGTTAATTTTGTGGCGACTTTAGTGGTTAATAGCATAGCCCCTATATATGCGATCGTCACCATCAATTGCTACATATGTTAACAAGCAGAGTGGAAACAAAGCAAAAAAAAAAAAATTTTTTGTAGTTTTTGAGAAAATTGAGTTTAAAAATGCAAAGGAAAAATGTTTTTTAAAATTACAGAGGTTTTTTTTTTTGCCTTGTTCCCATTATTCCCCTCAACAGATATAGCAATTGGTGATGGTGATAGTATGGGGGTTTTGTTATTAACCACTAAAGTTGGCATGAAATTACACAAAAGTATGCAACATTGTAAAATTTTAGTTCCTGATTATGTTTAAAAACAAATTTTAGCTGAAATTGTGCATTACGATATTGCAAATTATGATGCAAAACTACATTTATGCAAAATGTGTGCTCATCACTACGTATATCTAGCCCATCACCTGCCCCCACAGTTTTTTAAAGTGTTTTTTCTTCAAGCTATAGCCAGATAGGGAAGCTCTTCTCATTTATGCACTGCTTAGCCCTGTTTATTAATTTCCCTTTTAGGGTGATAAGTATTGTATTGTATTGTATTGTGTTGCATTGTATTCCTTTCTTATGCTAATTAGCAGTGCCCATTCAGGTGTTGAAATCATCACCTATCCCTGTCTTCTTAGCCCTTTAGCAGCTAATGTATTCAGAGGCTTGCAAGTGCTCCAGGCCAATTTATTTTAGCACATATTTATATTTCTTTATTTGTTATATTTCCCTGCTTCTAATTAGTACTACTGTAATGTGTATTTATGGCCACTTGTGACTAGGGAACAGTGTGAGACAATAACAGAGCTCTATATATTCTGCTAGTAGAGAGAGATCAAAACATTCAAAGAATTTACAACACAACAAGTTCTGCCAACTGAGGTCAAAAGCAGGGCACTTATTTTAAACGAGATTACTCTATTGAAGCTTCTAATGGGTTATTCAAACTAGAGGTGATGTATAAATTACCTAAAAGCAAATCATGCTAGGAATAGCTCTATGATGCACCTTCCAGTATGTGTCATCCTAGGCCTGTGCCTGGGCTGTCTATGCCTAAAAAAAGCCCTGCAGGCAAGTGTGCGAATATTAAAACTTATTCAGCTGTCTTTATGGTCCTGCATAGACCCCCAAAGAGCTCAGCAGGCCCAAGAGATTCAATACTCCCTGCACATACAATAATTCCACTCTAGTTATTCTACTACGCAAAGTAAACTTGTTCATCCCATGACACTATAAAGGATATCTATAACATGCATGATTCTATTAGCAGCGTTATTGTTCTGTGTCCCCTTGTGATTAAATGTAACGTGCACATTCCACTTTTCCTTCCCTCGGAAACTCTGTCATACGTATAAAGCTCCCCACTGTGAGATAGCATCGCAATGACGCTGTGCTTTGGTAATTTTCTTACTGAATCCACCTTGAGCAGAGAGTTACGGTTAATGGTCTCATTTTTATATAATATTTCACGCTGTGCTGTTTTCATTCTTCGGCAAAGTAAACTGCCATATTTATAGATAAACAGTATCAAGGCTGGGAAAAATGCCTCATTTGTGTGTTTAGTTAAATGAATGACTGGCTTGCTTATAACAATGGGGACATTTTTTATTTCTGCGTGGCCCCGCTTTGCCATATCGCCTCATCTAGATTGCAAAGAGCGTTACTCTCCATCATCGCTAAGCCCAGCAAGCCCTCCAGTTCACATAGTGTGTTTCTTGTTAGTGCAAACAGCATATATATTTAAGCAGCCAGCCCGATTCATCTTCTACTATATATTTTTGATTCATCCGGGCTTAACTGAAAACATTAAATCAAGCTAACAACGAGGATCAATAAGCAGAGATTCCATTAATGTGACTAATGCCCTTTCATCCATCTTCATTTCTATTCCGTCACATCTTTCAGGGCCTTTAATCATAAGTTACTCAGCACATCTCTCAATTGTACATTTGTTAGAGGTCTATTTATTGGGAGTAGTGGAGGGTTGAAGCAGATCGATCCAGAGTGGCTGTGTCAGTGCAGGATCAGTCCCTTGCTTTGGGCGCTCCATTAGTTTCAATGGGATGCTGAATTGGGCCACACCAAGACTACCTGAACATTGAGGTCCTTTTCAGGCTAGCGCATTTTCATTGTGTTGCGTTACGCGTTTCATACCTTTCGCGGTGCGATGCGATGCGCTGGAAGCATTCCATCTGATGGAAAAGCAACAGTATGTTACTTGGAAATATTCACGGTGACGTGCTTTGACCGGTAGTCATGTAAGTCAATGGTGATTCACGTCATTTGAAATTGTTAACTTCCGTGTTGCGGTGCGCATGTGTGGAAGTGTATTTTTTCAATACACTTCCGTGCAATTTTTATTTCTTCCACACGAAGGAAGTGAGTGCTAGGGAGCCTCACTTATAGTTTTGCTTGCTGCCAGAAGTGAGATTACCGCCCATTGCCATGGTAATCTCCAAAGCCTATTTTAAACGTTGCAGCCATTTTAAACGATCATCCAACCAAAACGCAGGTTGCAGGTGTGAAACCACCCTGAAGCATGCAGATAACAGCAGTAAACGTTCAGATAATGTAATCTCAGCCCTGTTGGTTTTGGTAGTGGTTGGTTGGGTGCACCCTCTTAGTGATCTTCTTGGTGTTGTGGATTTTGGTGCTAGACTTGTTGATTAGTTAGAGGGATGAACAGGGTTAGTGCGACGGAGGAATAAAGCACTTTTTCAGGGAGCCTTAATACAAATGTTTCTGTCTTTATATTCATAATTTTAACAAATGTCCCTTTTGGAAAAAAAATCAGCCAATAATATCAAAATAAAGCACTGTACATCCTTAACTGGTTTGCGTTTTTACCCCTTAAGGTTCCTGACATTTGTGATACTTTTGCTGTGCGCTATTGATACAGCAGTACGTTTTTATTTGCTTAAACCATGTTAGTGATATATATATTTTTTTTTTTTTCAGTACAATATAGGTTTCCTCTGTGTAATATTTTTTCCCCAAAACTATTTTATTTTATAGTCATTTTGACAGGGAACAATTAAGTGTAAATGCAGAAAATACGATTTTTTTCATATTTCACCCTTCCTAATATTCACATGACAAGTCCCACAGTTATAATACATAAAAAATATATTATTTAGGTCTTCCCAGCTAAAATGATATTACGCATGCCATATTTTATTACTAGCTGAGTAGAGAGACCTTTCACTTTAAATTTTTTTTTCAACTTGTATACTGTTGTTTTTTTTACTTACCTAACTGTATTGAATGATTGCTTAGCAACAATCATTCACTGCTGGAAAAGACTGCGTACATGGACGAGCGTGCATGGCACGCACAGCGGCGGGTTTTAAATGAGGGCGTAGATTTTACATAGAACTTACAACAGCACTAATTACAACATAGAACGGTAAGCAGTTAAAGACAAAACGTTTTTTGCACCTAATTACAGGTTGTGGCCACTGTTTCTTTCTTTAATGATGCAGGTATCCTGTTGGTTTGGCTGAATGCAGCTCCTGGTTTATGCTGTGTCCACCAGCCCCAATCCAAGTCTCCCTCTCACTTCCTCCTTTCTCTCTTTCTCTCAACTTCACTCTTCTGGAACTTTCTGGTAGTAGTAAAAACATATTGAATATTGACTGAGACAGTGCACTCCATCTTGTGGCGAATAAACAGTACTACAAGATTATAAATTGTAACACAAGATTATGTAAACAGCAAACACATTGTGGGTGCTACAGCAACAAGAATACTCATTGGTAGACAATGGAAAACTACCCAAGCGCCAAGAGTGGGTGGATGGCTTAGGGAGATTGACTTTATATATCACATGGAAAAGCTGAAAAAGAGAGAAGGGAAGAAGAACAGCAGCTGACACTTACCTGGGAGGACTGGAGGCAGTTTACTAAATAAGAGGACTATATTAACATCTTAGGTAGGTGATAAAGCTGGAATCAGCTTTGATGTCACGTGTTTAGATGTCATGTCCACCTTCCTTGCTCACTGGGGACCGGGTTTTTTTTCTACACTTCCTTTCGTCTTCTTTTTCTTTCTCTCTTTGTACTTTTTGGGGAGACAAAGGGATGCTACTGCTAAGTGGGACACAGATGTTCAGTACATATATAGTTTTTTTGTTTAAAATAAGGATGCAGATAATGATCTTGATCACATGGCCACAATTAGTAGCAGATGCTATAGATGGGGGTTTGGCTTGGGTTGCGCCATCCTGATGTTCAAACTACAAGTGGTTGGGGCACAGACTGAATCTTGCAAAGAAGACTGCAGCCTAAAGTAGTGATAGTGATGATTGCAATCAGCTAATTACGATTACGCAAAATTTTGCGTCCATTTTCACAATTATGCCTATACGAAATTACGATTTGTAAATTCAATTGATTTTGTATAGTCGTATGTAAAATGTTGCGTAATTTTTGTGTAATTTCATCCCAACTTTAGCAGTGAATAGCAAAGCCCCCATACTTGCTATTGGCACCAAAAATGCTACATACAGTGCTGCCCATACCTCTGGCAAATTGTGACTTAAAGTTATGTTTATTCAAACAGCAAGTCATTTTTTGACAGGAAATGACATAGGTGTCTCACATAGGCGTCTCCCAAAAGATAATAAGACAATGTACAAGAGGCGATATTGTGGGAAAAAAAACCATTTCTCAGCTTTCTCTGCCATAATGCACAGCAGCAGGTCCTCACTGAGCTCCTTTGTCTTAGCCATGACTGTTAACAAACCATCTGCAGAGAGCTGCTGTTTTTCACCTGTTGAGCTGATTAAAACAGTTGTTCCCAATTAATCAGTTTAATTAGGATGCTTTAGAACAGCTTGGACTATTAAACCGGAAACGGCAGCAGCGGCGTTCCAGGCGCCCGATCTTGGAGAACTTCTGATTCAGGTAGGCTCCACCTCTCCTTATTACATCTTGGGAACGATCCCTCACTGCCCTATAATTTTTTGCTACACCTAACTACTCCACACACCCCTTCCTTAGCCTTCCTATGCCTTACCATTGCCCACTAACCTTTGCCACCCTATCATTCTCAGGCAGGACCTCTGCATATTTCCTGCTCTCTCTTTGGGGGGCCACATTATCTCCTTACTACCCACGGAGGCCAATGTTTGTATTAGTAGCGTGTTGAATAGAGCCTCATTGTTTCATTTTATGATTTCTATATACTATGTTTTAACCATTTAATTAAGGAACTTTTGTATCCTTGGCGTGCTGGCTTGAGCCTTGTGTTTAATATATATATATATATATATATATATATATATATATATATATATATATATATATATATATATGGCATGCAGACTTTTATGTTCCGCCCTCCCTTGTAGCTGTCTTTTTGCCAGGGGACACCTAGCCTTATCTAAGCTAGACTACCCTTAGGTCCACTCCACCTATCTCCCAAACTGACACCTATTTTTGCCTCTAACATATTGACACGTTTTTAGTGTTTTAATTAATTTTTAATGCACCCATGTCTATGAACAGGTCACATGCTTGATATGTATGTGTTGTTTTACCATATCAATGTAAATGTTTTTATATGTCTGGTGTATATAGTGTAGGCTTACACACTGTGTATGAATTGATGTAGTATAATCAGTTTCTTTCCGTGTCTCAGTACCCTGCCTGTCTTTTTCTTAAAGGCACATTACTCAACCTGATGAAGCGGTTCACACCGCGAAACGCGTTGTCATTTTAAGTGCCCTATTAAAGTATTTGCTTTACGATCTTGTGAGTGACTATTCATTAAGGTAGGACTATTCCTTACCTTTCTAATATATATATATATATATATATATATATATATATATATATATATATATATGTATATGTTTTTTTTCTTTTTAATTTTTACCCTGCTACCGTAGTGTGTAAACATACACACATGCCTCATTGGTAGCCATTACCATCATTTTCCCTTGCTGTTTCACAAATTAATTCTTGAGTACCCACCAGGGCGCGCCTCCTACCCCCCATTTCATGTTGTTCCTCGCCTGGGACAGGGGATACCACATTGGCAGGTTGCACTTTTCCAAGGAGCTGCGACCACTAAAGCGACGTCACAAGTATGAGTGAGGACAGTAATTCATCACATGCTGCAGAGATTGGTTGCCTAACATGCAACCCGGCTTTGTGAGTATATATGATTACTCTTAACTTTGCCTTATTACGCGCGTCGTGAGATAATACACCAGTTTGGGCTCCCGGGGTCTTCCCGTTCCATTTCTTTATCCTTCCAGTATTTGTCTTAGCCGTGACTGTCCACAAACCAACTGCAGAGAGCTGCTGTTTTTCACCTGTTGAGTTTAATTAAAACAGTTGTTCACAATTAATCAGTGTAATTACGATGCTTTAGAACAGCTTGGACTATTTGGAATGGTATAGAGCTTTGGATTTTCCCATAGACTGTGACAGTTTGTGAAGGGTATGAATAATTTTGGACTGGACACTTTTTGCTCAAATGTAAATAAAAGCTAAGAAATGTTTTTTCCCCACAATAATGCTTCTTCTACATCATCTTATTATCTTATGGGAGAAACATATGTCATTTCCTGTAAAAGTAACCGTAAGTAAAATGTTTTGAATAATTATGGGTAGCACTGTATGTTAAGGAGAATAGTGGGTACAAAGAATTTTCCAAAAAGACCTTGTAGTATTTGAGAAAAAAAATGGTTTTTAAATTAAGAAAAAATACAGTTTAAAAAACTTTTTTTTTTGCATTTTTAAAATGTATTTTCTCAAAATCTACAATTTTTTTTGAAAAATGTATTTTTTGATTTGTACTCACTATTTTCCTTAACATATGTAGCAATTTTGGTAGTTATAGCACGTTTGGGCGCTCTGCTATTAGGCGCTAAAATTGGCACACAGTTACGCAAAAATTACACAAAATTATGAAATGTTACAATTACATATGAAATTAATTATGATTTCCCTGAAATTGCGCATTACGATTACGATGTGTAATTGTGTATAGGCTAATTTCTGCTCATCACTTTGAGTGATCATCAGCGTCACTCATAAGCTCAAGAACAAGTACTTTAAAAAGTGACTTATTTTACACGGCTTACATAAGGAACCCCTACACTGCACCTTAAATTTGCACAAGTCATGTGTTTTGAGTGGGGAGTTGAAATTACAAAAAAAAAAATAAATACAAAAGGAAATGTGCAAGATCAGTGTGCAAAGAGAACAGCCAATCAGATCCGAGTTATCTATGATCTAATAAGTAAAAGAGGAACTCCAGTGAAAATAATGTACAAAAAAGTGCTTTATTTTTACAATAATTATGTATAAATGACTTAGTCAGTGTTTGCCCATTGTAAAATCTTTCCTCTCCCTGATTTACATTCTGACATTTATCACATGGTGACATTTTTACTGCTGGCAGGTGATGTCGGTGGAAGGAGAGGCTGCTTGCTTTTTTGGCAGTTGGAAACAGTTGTAAATAGTGCAATGAGGTTCACAGACAGGAAACTGTCAGTACCATGTCCTGACATCATGCTGTGGGAGGGGTTTCACCACAATATTAGCCATACAGAGCCCCCTGGTGGTCGGTTTGAGAAAAGGAAAAGATTTCTCATGGGAAATAGGGTATTAACTACTGATCGGGATGAAATTCAATTCTTGGTTAAGGTTTCTCTTTAAAGTAAAGGTCCAAGCAGAAAAAAAAATAAAGATCCACTTACCTGGGGCTTCCTCCAGCCCCTTGCATCCATCCTGTGCCCTCGCAGCAGCTCCAGGGCTTCCGTCGCCTCCGCTGGCAAAACCAACCTCGCCATGTCGGGTTCCGGGTCGGCTGCTGCTGCATTCCATGGCGCGGGTCGCGTGGTCTCGCTGACGTCAATAGGATTGTACTGTGCAGTCGCAGAACTACTGCGCCTGCACAGTACCGTCCTATTGATGTCAGCGAGACCACGTGACCCGCACCGTGAAACGCAGCAGCAGCCAACCCGGAACCCGACCTTGCGAGGTCAGCTTTGCCAGCGGAGGAGACCGGGAGCCACCGCAGCTGCGGCGAGGGCACAGGACGGCTGCAAGGGTAAGTGGATCTTTCTTTTTTTATTTTCTTGGATGTTTTCTTTAAGTGTTCTCTCATGGGGAGCGTTGTATTATTACTTTACTGCGCTTTGTACATCTTCATTAGTCTTTGGATGGTTTTCGCTCATGTAACTCACCCAGCGGACATCACTTAGGAGAAGTAGCAGTGAAGCTGACAAAATAATTCTGAAAGCATCACTCCGATTTACTAAACACATTGCTCTAACAACAGCCCAAAGAAAAGTTCATTTCTAAATGAATCTCTGGGCTTGTAATTTCCGTTGCTTTAGCCATCAGATGAGATAGAATCTGGTTATATTTCAGGCCAGACATCTGATTATCCAGAACATAAATCATTTCTTTCACAGTGCAAACCAATCCAAAAGAAAACGTTAACTCAACAATAAATGATGTATTAAATCTTGTGAAAAAACACTGTGCCTCACCTCGGGTCTCTTTTAATTATTCTGCTGGGCAGAGAAGCCTTTCCAGGATAAGCAGGAAGAAGTGGCTCCCTGAAATGAAAGTATTATCTACAATTTAGTGCACATTGATTACAGTAGAGGAAGACAAAATATATCTTACAGTTCTCCCTGTATTGGTGGGAAAGTCCCACACTTGGTAGCAAACCCCCATCTCTCTCCTTTTTTTGTACAGATCTGTATAAATAAATGTATATACACAGGAGAGATGCTCATTTGGATTCTGCAGGATTAAAATTTTCCGATCGGAAATTGATATTTCCAATCAGAATTCGGAATTCTGCATAAATCCGATTTATCGGTAATTTTAGCCCAATCACAGAACTTGCAAGCATTGGACCAATCAGAGAATGCAGAATTCTTCTGCAAAAATCGGATCACTGCAGAATTTTACAAGACTTCTGATTTCTGTTTTTCCGATTCTTTTTTTTAACGTTTGCATTCTCTGATGCAAAAAATGACTAATAAAATACTGCTTGAAAATCAGAAAATTAGAAGTCGGATTAACAAATTCAGAACATTGGGAAAATCGAAAAAGACTGAAAATCAGAAATCGAAAAAAAATGGAAATTGGCATTGACGGAAATTGGAATTACCACAGAATTGGAAATGGGTATTTTCGACCTTCCCTAATACACAGAACTCTCCAGTCCACCAGAGTGCGATCAAGGAAGTTAATGGTCTGAACAGCATGTGTGCAGTAGCCTGTGAATCAGCCAGATGTAGACTTTAATTGGGGTGACAGCAGCAAGGACCAGGAGGACACCAAGGTGAAGGGACCTGAAAGACTACAGGGGCTGGAAGCCCCAGGTAAGTAAAAGTCATCTTTTTTCCCGCATCTCAGGCACCTTTTAAGGTTAGGAAGTTAGGAACTCCTAAATTCAAATTCTGATTTCCCTTTCAGTTTTATTTGGATTTTTAGCAAAGTACTCCAGTTGGCCCAGATGGTAAGGAATCCTTAGTGTGCATTGTGTGATGCAGCCAGATTACAGAGCAGATCAGAATTCTGCAAACAAGCAAGAATACGACATAAGCAGAATAGAAGAACCTTAGAAGTAGAAAGAAATATTGGAAAACAGGCATGGGTTATGATACAACTGTTATATATTGTTCTAAATCACCTTGCTTCGACACCATCAACTTCTTCTAGTTGCGTCTCACAGACTGTGAGATAACTTGACTCTCAACACAGCAAGCAGGAGATAGACTTTTCTCAGGCTTCTTCAATGCTTACGGAGTTTATTCAGGAAACAGAAATACAGATAGATACAGTTTATCATATCCTAGCCACGCCAATCTTCATGTTGCGTTACAAGCTTCTTGATTAGACTTCCTGCTGAAGTCAATCAGGTACCTTCTTCCTAACTTAAGTTACACTAGACTACCTATGTACAGCATACATTATATCAGATTGCATATAGAATCGAAATACTTAGAGGTTCCAGTCAGCCTTTAGATCTAGTGGGAAAGTCAGAAGCAGAGTGAGCTCTGATCGCCGACCTTGGTTTTAATACAGACTAGGAAAGAGTTAAATGTGACATCATATTCGCCATCCCCTAGACCAGACTATTGGTGGACCCACTCGTGGTGTCATCATACACACCTACTCGATTAATATTCGATGAGGCATTTGACATACATACAGGAATGTGGATATTTACAAAACATGGTTGATGTTTATTGTTCTAGTGGCGGTACATGCCCAGGTCAGGGAGACCTGTGGCCTTGTCCATAGAACAGCTTCTTGGTATGTTCTAGTTCTGCTGACCGAACTGCAGATTTTCTCTCTAAGAGAAAATCCCCTTAAAGGGCAGGTCTGCTCCTCAAGCCTTTTTGACTAACTCAGTTCAAATAACTGAAGCCTACTTAAATTATAACAATCCCCCCTAAAAAGGCTTGACCCGCAGATCCCAGCTTCTGAACCTAACTATACCTGGTTTCTTTCCTTTATGTTTCACTTTTCGATGTTCGTGCTCACACAACTTCTCTGCTCTCGGCGGTTATCCCGGGAAGAGAGAGCAAGTCCCCTTGGTCTTCCTGTAACCAGGCTCTCTGGGGAGGCCCTACTTCTAAATCCCTCTATACCACATGCTCAGCATTTGCGTCACTTGCGTATCACTCACAAACTTGCATGACCACAGAAAAGTGAAACTCGTTTGTTTGTTACTCAATGAAGCAGTGCCAGGTGCCTTCTAAAAGAGCGCCTTTATACAATCAGCTCCATCACCGGTACTACTAAACCTATACCCGTACCCATGTATATGCCTTAATTTAAAAATATTGGTTCATGAGATTGTTTATGAGGCACCAATCTCTTGACCAGGTTAATTTGTTTTACGTAATTTTAACACGCAACCTCACCTGGATAATGATGCCTAAAGTTGTCATCCCCATCCAGACGACCAGTGGGTGTAGGAAGAACTTTGGAACTGCAGAGGCCCAGTCCGAGTGTCCCTGGAACATCACCGGAAACCTTTTCCACCAGGTCAGACTGGAACTCACCTGCTTATTTTTGTGTTCTACCTCGTTAAGATCACCGGAATCATGGTGAAATCTTACCTCTAACTTAGTGTACTGTTTGTTTAACCTTTGTAACAAAATGTGGTCGTCTTGGATCAAACCCTGTTCCCCTTTGTCCCATGTCGTGTTCTCATTTAGGACGGGAACTACCCGTGAAACTTTGACCTTAAGAGTTCGCTTAACAATTTGAGAAATAACGTCATCAAACCTGGATGACTGGATCCATGTGGGATCTCCGCTCACCCAATATGTTCCCCTTGACAGATCCCCCTTATTGGAACAATTACGAAAATGTACCTTGAATGTGTCCTTAGACATGATGCTAAAAAAAAAAACCTTTCCTTCAGCCACCGGAACTATCGGTTTGGCTTCAGGGTGGATCTTTTGAATGGTAGCCTCGCATTCTGCGTTATTGAGCCTGCAGGCTTCTTTACTAAATTTGACTTGCCCCGGCAAACACAGGTACCTCTGTGAGAATTGCCCGCATGAGGACAACTCTACTCGTTTCACCTCCCCGTCTAGCACCAAAAAAGGTTGACCTCTCAGGTCATGGTGTAAGACATGTGTTGAGGTGGGAACTAAGGAAGTGGCGGTGCCTAAAGGAATGTTGCACCGTTTCCATTTGTTCACTCAAACATCTCGAAGCTGCCATGCAAAAGATCCTTCTCCAGAAAAATTGATATACCTCCCCTTGTCCAATCTCAGTTGCACAGGATCTTTTAGCCTCTCCCTGACAAAATATGCCCCCAACTGTCCTGATTGGACCTCTTCCCCCCTTATGTCCTGAGGCACAATATGTACCTGAGGTCGGGAAGACTGTACTCTCTGCAATCTTTCAATTAAGAGTACCTCTTCACTTACCCAACTAGCATGAGGATAAGTGGCTGCATATGAACTGTGTAATATCGTCCCCTGTGGTGACCCGTGTGGTGTGAATGGGGTTCCCTGTGCTGGCTTTCCCTTCCCCGGGACCGCTCTCCCCACCCTCTTTGACACCTGGAAATGTGGCTTAATCTCGATTTTTACTTCTTGTTTCGAGAACCACCCACCCTCGGCTTTCCAGCCTTTATGTGTGTATAGTTGTTTCAGAGGCACTCTCTGTTGGTAGCTCCAGAGTGCGATGTTGTCCCCTGCGTCTCTCTGGTAGGAGAATTGACGCCTCCTGCTCGTTCCTCTCTAATCTGGAACCATCTCACTCTGCATAACCAAGACAAGGTACCCCTGAATCACACACTCCACCTTTTGCATGTACCCATTGTACTGCAATGTACCTTTTAACCAAACTTTGGATCGGTGCATCGATTCTAGGAGTGTGGCATTCAATAGCAGATTTACACTGCCATTCAATTCCCACTGCCCGCACACCTGACCCTTCAGACCTTTCACCCACCTTGTGCCATGAAATTTGTTTTCACCTGGCACAAGTGCTCTTTTCCTCCGTCCCTGCATGGTCCATCTGTGTCAAGCGGAGGGAGGTGTGAAAGGATTAGTACCTTTGTCACCCAACATTAACATGCTTGGGCCTTGTGTTCTCATTAACCCCTTATTATACATGAGAATGTCCTCTTTTCGTTCTCCTAGGACGAAATGGCAACCTAGGATCACCATCAGCACGGTACTCTTCATTATAAAAGCACCACCTTGGGAAAGAAAAACATTAGCAATTTGCACTATGCTTTGCTCAGTCAGTTTTTTTAGTCGGTTTCCGATCTCAGGAACCTCGGTTTTTAGTCTCTTTCCAATTTCAGGAATCTCGTGTTTTAGTCTCTTTCCAATTTCAGGAATCTCGTGTTTCTCCAAACTTAGATTGGCATCTGGAACCTTTCGCTTCTCCGAGTGACATCTCCATCTTTGCTGCCAGCACTGCAGCTGTCTTGAGCCCATATTGCCAAACTCCTGAAATCGAAATACAAACAAATCAATTCTTATTAATGATTTGGGATTCGCCCTGCGGCTTGTACTCTGTACACTTTAACTTGATCAATATATGCCGTAATTGATCTCGTTGCTTTATGGTTCTCATGAACTCTGTTTACTCTTTTTGGTAGATTGGAGTTAAACCTCTCTCCCCTACCTAAGTACTATCCGAAGTACTTACCTGTATAAAATATGCTCCCGCGGACTTCACCTTTGGAAGCTCTCACCTCATTGCAAGCTCCCTCAACATCCCCCCCTATCTGTCCATGCGCGGCCGTCGCATGCACAGATTACGGATGCCACACCTGTTGTTGCTTTGCAGGTGAGCCTGCAATGCTCTTACTCATTATCACATTTACTTATCTAGAACCTCATTGCGATACCAGCTCTGCTAGAAGTTCTGTGTATTGTACCCTCTGACCAATGTTTGCCGTGCTACTACCCCCAGACTACACAAAAAAATGGCTGCCTCCCTGTAGGAAGGAGCACTTTGCACTGAAACTACACAGGGTGCAGGGTGCAGGGCTAAGCATTCCAGCATCAAATGCCTGTATGCAGATCCCTGAATGCCCACTCGGTAGGTAGTCGTATGGCAAACCTGTCCTGATACACTGGAAACTGTCACTCTGTAAATGGCAATTCTTTCATTTGTATCATTGCCCCATGAACTGCGGTCAGTTCTTGTTCTTTGTGCTACAATTGATAGGAGCCTCAAAAAACATATTTGACCAATCAGTGGACGAAAAAAAACCGCACAAAAAACAGCCCCAGCCCAGCATAGACCTCTTAGTCCAGCTCTGGCCCTGTCCACGACAAAAACCGGAAAAAAACGTTACCGCTCTGCAGCATCGGCGACGGAAACCCGGATTGGTCAACTCCCTTTTTTCCAACTCCGGCACCCCCTTGCTGCACTGTCCCCCCTTTTCTCTATTGGGAACTCATGCTGCAACACCCCTTAAGGTGCCCCACTTACAGGAATAATCCCATAAGCAACTCAGTACAGACCCTTTCCCTATCTGTGCTGTTCCTTGTCTCCCTGCACCTAGCTGGGAAACATTTCCTATCCGTGACCATGCTAGTCTTACAGTAATAGCTTGGTGCACGTATTCTGGCATTCCCCCCTCCCTTTCAGCTGCTCTGCCCGGAGCCGCGAGCACAGCCTGACGTGACGTGGATCCCCCAGCCCCTCCTGCCCCCTGCCATGACGTGTGGGAGCCATGACTCTTGGGGGCGGGCCCTCTCCACTGCCGCCATTTTGAGTCCTGGACTGCCAGCTAAGATGGCTGCTCCCATAGCAACCTCTCGATCTTATAAACCTTAGGAGAAAAAACAAACTCACACAGAACAAACATTTTATGCATAGTTACACATAGCATCGATACATAGTGCCAAAAAAAAAGAAAATCAGCATTCCGCCACACACACTGTCTTCAAAACCGGAGAAAACTTTGTCCCAGCTGCAATTCTACATGGAAACCTCCCTCTCTACACAAATCATCTGCAGCTTATCTCAGCCATAACTCAGACCCACTAAAGCGCGCAGCATAACTCTAAACCACATTAACTGACTAAACAACATTAAACATATGCAGACATTTAAAAACAGGTTAGCAGCACTGACTGGAACGAGAGAAGCCTACTTATCTCTCTACGCTTTCCACTACGGACAGAGAGGAAAAAAACACACTGATCGGGATCGGGAAAAAAACGCCAGCTCACCGAAGGAAAAAAACGTACTTCTAAGTTTTACAACTGTCTCACACTCCCTCTTCTGTCTACTCGTCTCCTCTCTCCCCCATCTACTACTGGAAAGCCGCCCCCACTCCTCTTCTGCGGGTGCTCTACGCTAGACTAAAACACCGCTGGCCTCCCTCCAAGCTGTCCTCCCCCTACGCAGACAGCTTCTCTGAGAAAGCGAAAGAGAGAAAAAAACAAATGCAGCAAATACCACCAGCAGAAAAAAAACATGCCTGTGACAAATGTGGATGTAACCACATTCTAAACCGTAACATACATTACAGAAACATTAAAGCCCGTACTATATACGCTTAATACGCAGACACCAAGCTGCAATTAACACAGAATGTACACATCAACAACTCCTTGCACAATAAAGATAATGCAATATAACAACGTAAACTATACTTGCCTGATCAGCGGACACTTGGCAATTCATCAGCTTTTCCGCAACTTCTCCGCGAAACTGAGTGGACCCCGGAACTTTCTGAGCGTGTTATCTCTGTTATCTCCGTCCCCACACTGGACTGGCTCAGTGGATCGATCTCCCCCAGCAAGTTGCAAGCTGGCCCCAGAGTTTTCCTTTCGATCCAATTTAGGCCGTGACCTGCAGTGCACATGCAGTCAAAGTTAAACGTCCAAGAGTTTCGCCGCTGATTCCTCGAATTGCAGCCCGTGTGCTCGGCTCCCGCACACCCACACCACTTATCAGCTTGATAAGCTTTTCCAGTCCGCGTCTACTCCGCTTGTTTTGCTGTGGAATATCTTGAAAACTTCTTCGGCCCCCGGCCCCTGTCTGCTTGTTCTGCTAGACAGTGTTAAATCAGGGTTTAATCGGCACCATTGTTATATCTTGTTCTAAATCACCTTGCTTCGACACCATCAACTTCTTCTAGTTGCGTCTCACAGACTGTGAGATAACTTGACTCTCAACACAGCAAGCAGGAGATAGACTTTTCTCAGGCTTCTTCAATGCTTACGGAGTTTATTCAGGAAACAGAAATACAGATAGATACAGTTTATCATATCCTAGCCACGCCAATCTTCATGTTGCGTTACAAGCTTCTTGATTAGACTTCCTGCTGAAGTCAATCAGGTACCTTCTTCCTAACTTAAGTTACACTAGACTACCTATGTACAGCATACATTATATCAGATTACATATAGAATGGAAATACTTAGAGGTTCCAGTCAGCCTTTAGATCTAGTGGGAAAGTCAGAAGCAGAGTGAGCTCTGATCGCCCACCTCGGTTTTAATACTGACTAGGAAAGAGTTAAATGTGACATCATATTCGCCATCCCCTAGACCAGACTATTGGTGGACCCACTCGTGGTGTCATCATACACACCTACTCGATTAATATTCGATGAGGCATTTGACATACATACAGGAATGTGGATATTTACAAAACATGGTTGATGTTTATTGTTCTAGTGGCGGTACATGCCCAGGTCAGGGAGACCTGTGGCCTTGTCCATAGAACAGCTTCTTGGTATGTTCTAGTTCTGCTGACCGAACTACAGATTTTCTCTCTAAGAGAAAATCCCCTTAAAGGGCAGGTCTGCTCCTCAAGCCTTTTTGACTGACTCAGTCCAAATAACTGAGGCCTACTTAAATTATAACAACAACATTTTATTAAAAAAAAGTAAATATATAGTTAAAATCTTCACATAATTGTTTTCAGAGTGATAGTGTTTTTTAAATTCATTCATTTATGGAAAATATGTAACAAGTCAGAAATTATTTCCTTCACCTATTTACCTAGGTAAGGGGTGGCTTATTATAAAGGTGTGATCAGATAGTATTTTTTACACCAACTTCTTCCTTGGCACTGGAAGTAGGCTAACAAGGCAGGGGAGGGGCTATGATCACTCAATCATTCAAACCTCCCACAATACTTACCAATTTTAAAAGCTATATAGGTTGTTATGAATGGGGTGAAGGAGGCCCATACTCCTAGTTACATAGTTAGTTTGGTCGAAAAAAGATATTCGTCCACCAAGTCTAACCAGTAAAAAACAAACAAATAAATAAAATAAAACACCATCCTGAACTTGCACATATCCCTGTTGATCCAGGGGGGAAGGCAAAACACCTTACAAGGCCTGGGCCAATTAGCCTTTAAAGGGAAAAATTCCTTCCTGACTCCAGATGGCAGTCAGATACATCCCTGGATCAACTCTTACGGGAATTATCTAAAAATTATAGCCGTGGATGCCCTTCAATGGAAGGAAAGCATCCATGCCCTCCTTAAATGCAGATATAGAGTTTGCCATAACTACTTCCTTAAGGTAAGATGTTCCAGATTTTAACCACTTTTACTGTGAAGGACCCCTTTCTAAATAGATGACAAAAACTTTTTTCCTCCACCCGCAAATCATGTCACCTTGTCCGTCGTACAACCCTAGGGACAAAAAGCTCATCTGCCAAGCTTTTGTATTGCCCTCTGATGTACTTATACATGTTAATCAGGTCACCTCTCAGTCGCCTTTTTTCCAAGCTTAAGCCCAGTTTGTCCAACCTTTCTTGGTAAATGAGATCTTCCATCCCTCTGATTAATTTAGTTGCCCATCTTTGTACCTGTTCCAGATGGTCTATGTTCTTTCTATAGGGATGTGGCCTCACAAGTGATTTATACACTTTCCTGGCCACTCACCTTGAATTGTAGATCAGGAGTTAATAGGACTTTTGAGAGGGGAGGAGGATTTATACACAGATATACAGTGCTAAAAAAATGTTTAAATAAAATCTATGCCCCTCATTCGTATTAACATGTATACATTGTTTTCACAGTATGCAATAAACTAGCATTGTATATTTTTGCCAGTAGGACAGAATGTTTTTTGACTGGAGTCAGACTACGCCGGATGCACAAGGGTGCATGCGTATTCTGAGCAGTGCAATGACGCTACTCATCATTGCGCATTCGCTCAGCCACTGCCATTTTTGCTACTGTGATTTGGGTCCATCACCGTCATTCAAGTTCTGCTGGCACCACCACTTAGCTTCACTGCATGGGAAAATTGGCAATATTAGATCGGAGCCCTGGCAGAAGAATCAGGCTCCCACTGGATTGCAAAAGACCAATTGGGATCAGGGAGGATTCTTACTGATGGTCAACCAATCAGTAAATCAATGAGAATCCACCCTCCCTGGTGCAAAGTATGATTTCCATTGGTCTTTTGCAATCCAATGGGAGCCTGATGCTTCTGCCGCAGTATAGCTGAGTGGTAGTGCCAGCCAGCAGTGGCAGAGGACACAAGATGACCAAAGACACAGAAGACAGGTGAGTAGAGCAGCAACGAATGTGTAAAACAGGCAATTGTTTCAGCATGCACATCATTATATTAATGCTTATGGGTCTACATGAAAAGGGCGCCGGTAAAAAAGGGCGCCTGGTGGAGCCCATATATATACCAACTTCGGCTACAAAAAAGGCGCCTGGTGTAGCCCATATAAACTTCGGCTACAAAAAAGACGCTTGGTGTAGCCCATATAAAAACTTCGGCTACAAAAAAACTCCGGGATGTGTTAATTACTATTCCCCCTCCAGGCCGCCATGGATAGTGGGGGAATGAAATAATTCGGCTTACAGTGCTTGTAGCCCATATAAAAACTTCGGCTACAAAAAAAGTCAATAATATGGGCTACAGAGGGGCACCTTACTGTAGCCGAAAAAAATATGGGCTACAAAGGGGAGCCCGCTTGTAGCCGAAAAAATATGGGCTACAAAGGGGAGCCCACTTGTAGCCTATATCAAAACTCGGGCGCCCTTTTCTACACCTTGTAGCCCATATTTCCAGAAATAACATTGATGTCTATGGCGGCGCCCTTTTCATACAGGCAGCTCGGGCGCCCTTTTCAACCGATCCCATGCTTATACTTAAAAAAGCATTATATTCATTATTGCCATAAACCATGTTACTGTTCATCGTTTTGTGTTGAGGGGTTTTTCTACTGCACATACACTATATTAAAACAGGTATTGATCACCAGTGCTGCATAGTCTGCACAGTATAGCCGTGATGACCTACCATTGCTATTGATTGCTTTGTATTTGTTGGTTATTATGCCACTTGTAAACTATCTTAGATGAAGATTGGAGGCAATCGCTGCTGCTGATTTTAGTGATTTATTCGACATTCAGTTTCACGGAATATGTTGGCGCTTTATAAATAAATAATAATAATAATAATAATCATGTTATTGCTGTGTGGAGCATGATTTTACAGACTAGACTGTTGCAGACCAGACTATGAGTACTTCTTGACAGTTTTACAAAGTTTCCAAAAATCCACTATAACTGTGCCATTGTTCCTTGAAAAATAATATGGGACTTATTCAACTGCATTTCTACTGTAATAAACCATATAGGGAATGAGACTGGTAGATTTTATAACAAATATTATTTTATTTTCTAATGCCACTGTCATTTTCACTGTAGAATTAAAAAAGTACTGCTCTAAAAGTGGTCATCATAATTTTAAAGACTAAAACTATTAGCCTTACATATGTTTCAAAACATTCTCTCCAGTTAAAATGTGACACTGTAAAATACTGTAATTGCTTTTTAAAAACAAAACAAATGAAAGTAAATAAAAAATCTATTTCAATTACAAAAACATCTAAGCGACAATGAAGCGCTGTGACATTATTTTGAGCATCTTTCACTGCTACCTTGCTATCACTATTTAAATATATGGAAAACATTACATATTTCGTTATAATTCAGCATTTTTATAAGAAGAAAACATTTTTCTTTCCTCTACTGACAAATCAGACAGTGACATTTGCTTGGTGTCTTCTTCATTTTATTGCTATTCAAACAAGTGTTAGCGCTTTGCTACTGGGTATTTTGGAGCTCGGCTACCATAAAACAGAGTGCCAGCTGTTGCCTAATGTTCCAGCCAAATGTCTGGGCTGTTGGGTTTGGGCCCCAGATTGGCAACTATATACCAGGTGCTTTACTACTGTATAGCCAAGTGCAAGGTATGACTAGTGGCACCAGGTGCTTGATTCGGGCACTCAGATACTGTATTGCTACTATATAGCAAGTGCTCAGCTATTATATAATGGATTGCTGGCTATTATTTCTATGTGATGTCAAGTGTATGCTTTGGGTACTGCCACTCAGCAACTGTATAGGCAAGTGACCGCTATCAGTGAAGAGTCTATGAAAAATAGTATCAACTAAGGTTGGAGGTTAGGTTTAGGTATAGTGTTAGGAGGGTTACTGGATAGGGTAGGAGGGCGTACATTTGTTTTCGCTGCCTGGTCACTTGGGCGCAGGGTGAGCTAAATGTTGCCTCACCCTGCTGCCTCTGAAATTTCTGGCGGAGTTGATCACTATTACTGTAGCAACTCGGATGGAGAAGTAAGTTGCGGTCCCATGTGCAGGCCATGGACTATAGCATTGATGCTATAGCCGCCCCAAACTCAGGTACTAAGGGGTATGCAGCGTAAAGCCCTGCCTCAGTAGGAGGAGATTAAATGTAATACTAATGGTTAAGAGGTTAGGATTAAGCATAGTCTTAGGGTTAGTTTTAGAGGATCAGTTAGAGGAAGGTTAGATTTAATATTTTGTTTGCGGGTGTTAGGAATGTATTTACTTTGGGACCAATGGAAAGTGAAGAAAAACCAACAAAAGTTCAATTTCATACCTATAGCTGCTATAGGTATGAAATTTAACTTTTGTTGGTTTTTCTTCACTTTCCATTGGGATAGCACATTATAGTATAGCACATTATTAGCAGATTATTAGCAAGCAACATATCATCACCTACCGATATATTATTATTATTATTATTATTATTATTATTATTATTATTATTATTTAGCTTTCCATGCCATTGTGGTGCATTTGGCTGCTGCAGTTTTCCTCCAGAGGTCCGAATAAAGCATCCACATGTTTTTCCTTATTGATTTTAATGGTTTGGTTTTGAAGCCTACCATATTCTGAATACTTTACTTGTTTGGTCAAACTGCCTGCAAGTCAAACTGAGGCTTCTGTGAGCAGCCCTAGGCACACGTGCATAGTTGCAGGCTTGCAGAAAGAACTGTAATATAGGTCTATGAATTATAGTACCCTATCTATGACTACCTTAAAGAAGAATTTTAACCAAAGTTTGAAATTCATTACAAACAGTAGCTGATACTCCCTTCCCCATGATAAATCTTTACCTTTTCTCAAATACATCATATGGGAGGTCTGTATGGCTGATATTGTGGTAAAATCCCTCCTACAGTGTGATGTCATGACCAAGGTCCTGATAGTTTGCTGTCTGTGAACGAGGTTCACAGCCTCGTTGAATTGTGAGTTTTTCCAACTGCCTAACAAGCAATTATCTCCCTCTGCTCATAGACCTCCCAGTAATGACCATTCTGTACAGATCACCTGGCAGAACTAAAGATGTCATATAATAGAAATTGAGACACGTTTCTTGCAAAAGGTATTGGTGTATTAAAACAATACTATAACCTACCATATAAAGATACCCCATATATTATGCGGGGTACAATGCGAGGACGCCCGCACTTTGCAAGTCCATGTGAGAAGGGGAGGGTGTGGCCACCGTCATAAGCGACCACCGCAAGGCTTCTGGAGACAACGCGATTACCCCCCATGTGCACGTGGGTGAGGGTAGGAGTGGTGAGATCCTTTTAACAAGCACTATATTTATGGACATGT
Source organism: Hyperolius riggenbachi (assembly GCF_040937935.1). NCBI lineage: Eukaryota > Metazoa > Chordata > Amphibia > Anura > Hyperoliidae > Hyperolius > Hyperolius riggenbachi. The sequence goes on from NC_090652.1 coordinate 103,036,797, forward strand.
GAAGCCTTTTTTGGCTGGCCAGCGAAGATTGCATAGTCTTGCGTGATATAGTCCCAATAAATATGGATGGACTTTTCAGTTTAGCAGCAGTTAGCAAGGACTGTTATGCAGCACATCAAGTCTAGACTAGGCTGGCAGTAATAGTAGGGCCTGTCCATTGTATATGGGTGTGTGCAATATATGGGATACGTTTATATGGTAGGTTATAGTATTGTTTTAATACACCAATACCTTTTGCAAGAAACGTGTATCAATTTCTTTTATATCATATGTTTATTGTGCTATGCATGAAAGGTTGTGAGTGGTTTATGAGAACTAAAGATGTCACCACCAGTGATCATTTCAGAATGTTAATCAGAGAGAGGAAAAATTTTACAGTGGGCCAACACTGACTAAATATTAATCTATCAATTAATATTGTAAACAATAGGCCATCTTATTAATTATGTTATTTTCACTGCAGTTCCTCTTTAAAAGAAACACTTCTGACAAAGAATTCTAGCAGTACACCCAGAAATCAGAAAAAAAAAATAAAAAAAATAAATAAAAAGAATCATGCGCATAAAGATATTTATTTATATTTTTAATCTATAACCTCAGTATTTAAAATATAACTCAGTATTTTACCTGTTTTTCTGCCAGAAATGTAGATGGTTTAGGCATTACATATACTTAAAAAATATTTTTAATATCACAGTTCCCCGGTTATCACCCATTCAGCATCAGTTTCCAACATCTGCTGAAACACAGATGCTGGAATCATAACAGATTAGACAAATATTCAGACTTATTCTGATAACACCTAGAGGAGTAGCAATGAGATTTTATTTTCATCTTCTAGGCTTTTCCTTTAATTAAAAAAGGCTGATCAAGATCTACCAACATTAAGAAGAAACAAAGAACAAAAATGCAATTTATTGAACAATGTATCTTTATTTATGCCTCAGCAACATATTGGCCTGCGCACTCAAACAATCCAAGACAGGAGGACAAAGAAATGCAGACGGGTATTTTTGTTTCCTGATATATCTCGGCAATTTCAGCGGCCTGTCATGACACTCGCTCTGCTTTCCTATAACTTTATATAAAGGCAATGCAAAATTTATCTGTTAAAGGATGTCTTTTGGCCAGAATGTATTTCCAGGCATTAAAAATTTATCCAGCGCAATAGCTGGATCAGCATTTTTTTGGCATCTGTGATATGTTTACAATTATATTAGTCATTGGTTAAGGCAGTCATTGCTTTTACGTGGAGGCATTTTTTATGCTTTTGTTTATTGTGGGGTTTTTTTCTACTTAAAACAAAGGGCAAGACATTTTCCAGCCAACTCAACTACATTGCAACATTTATTTACGTTACTCTCTCACAATATTTATGTCATTCAACAATAAAATTACAAAGCCCCCTCCAAAAATGGTGAATGTCTCATACAATGCATCAGTAGAAATGTTAAAACAATAATAAATCATTAAAAAGATCCAGAGGCAGTTGTGGCCATAATCCTGTTATTCATTTGTTTGTTAAATGGAAAGTATTTAAAGGGAATTGAAAGGGAATCTGTGTTTGTTTAACATCTTTTCTTTTTTTATAAAAAAATGTTTTGTTTTTATTTTAAATCAGACCAATACTAGCAGGGGCATAGCTATAAATCTATAAATCCTGCCCCCCCCCCCCCCCCCCCCCAAAAAAAAAAATATATTTAATGGGTCCCCCCAATGTACCTGCATCCATGCAAAAAGGGGGTCGGCAAAAAAGGATGCGGAGTGTAAATGATAAGCGGTAATAGCATTTATAAAAATATAGTGTTGTATTTCATTTACAATAATGCTTTACAAATTAAAAAACATTTAATAATGTGTATGAAATCTCAAATTGTGAAAACAATAATCTTCCCTGTTTTAAAAGTGAAACTTATAATTACGTTTGTTAAAAAATGATAATATATGTATAATCGTTATAATTGTATAATATTGTGTATAACCTTCATTTATCGCTTCTTCATGTAATACATTTTCTGAAAATATTGTTTATAAATATGAAAAAAATATAAGTACGTTCGTAATAACTGTTGTAAAACATTAGTAAATATTACTAACATTTAAGTAAACTAAACCTAACCCTACTCTCACACAGAACCCTCCCTCTACCTATCCCTAACCCTTAGACACCCCCCCCCAATGGTGTCTAACCCTAAGACCCCCTTGGTGGTGCCTAACCCTAAGACCTCCCCTGGTGGTGCCTAACCCTAAATCCCCCCCGTGGTGTCTAGCCTTAAGACCCCCCTGGTGGTGCCTAACTCTAAGAGCCCCCTAGTGGTGTCTAACCCTAAGACCCCCCTGGTGGTGCCTAACCCTAAATCTCCCCTGGTGGTGCCTAACCCTAAGACCTCCCCGGTGGTGCCTAACCCTAAGACCCCCCTGGTGGTGCTTAACCCTAAGACCCCTGGTGGTGCCTAACCCTAAGACCTCCTTGGTAGTGCCTAACCCTAAATCCTAAATCTCCCCTGGTGGTGCCTAACCCTAAGACCCCCCTGGTGGTGCCTAACCCTAAATCCCCCCTGGTGGTGCCTAACCCTAACCCCCCCCCTTAGTGATCGCTTTATTGTGTGGATAATAATGTTTTACAAATAGTGACTGTAAAAAATATATTACAATTTACTTACTGATCGCTTTATTATGTGAATAATAATGTTTTACAAACAGTAAGGGATACAATTAAAAATAATGTTTTAGTTAAATACGATAGATATTTTTTGTATTTTTGTAAACGTTATTCGCCACGGGCGCATTTTGTAAACTTAAATCATCACAAGTGCAGTTTGAAAATATTAATAATCTCCGGGCGCCGTTTGAAAACGTTAATAATCTCCAGGCGACCTTTTTTCCTCTTCGGTGCCCATCAACCAATATTTATTATGGGAGTGAATGGCGGCGCCCTTTTTGTCCACTTGCCTCATGCACCCAAATTTCCTGCTCCCCCCCAATGTTCGCAAAAAAGAAAATGGACAAGCATCATGCAAGAGGATAATATATGTGTATATAACACATCCCATACAATATACTCGGTGTGACTACTGATTTTGAGACCAAAATGTACTAAGGGCAATAGGTAAAATTGTACAAACAAGGAAGAAAGAGCCCTTTTTGAAAAGCACCAGAAAGGTCAATTAAAGTATTGTCACAAAATTCCTTTATTTTACAAAAAATCCAAAACAACAATAAAAACAATTAAAATATTACCAAAGGTGACAGGCAATGTCTCTCCAAAAATATATAAACATTCAAGTAATTGTAAAATACATATGTCACAAGGCAAATCAGAAGAACTCCCATAACATTTGTAAACCTCAAAGGAAAACCATAATAGCAGGGATATACCATATATACTCGCATATAAGTCGACCCGTGTATAAGCCGAGGTCCCAACTTTTCCCTCAGACACCAGGAAAAAGTGATTGACTCGCGTATAAGCCCCATCCCCAGTATAGCAGACTCCACAGTAGCCAGATGTGCCCCCAGTACAAGTCAGCCCCCCTCCCTATAGCCAGATGTGCCACAAGGACGATAGTTGTGTCTCAAGACGCCACTCAATGGGGTCATAGATAGGAGACAGCAAAGCATCCCCAATCATTGCACCGCTGACACATTGCTTGCATGCTCTGCTCTACAGGAAGTCTTAAGCAGCGCACTCTGCACACCATGTTGCAGGGGATGGGGGGCCCGGACACAGCAGGGAGCCAGCTGTTAAACAGGATTACTAATGCATAATCCTTACGCTCCTATGCCAGTAACAAAACCTGCTCCACTGGCTCGCATATAAGCCAAGGGGGTAACTTTTCAGCTTATGTTTTGTGCTGAAAAATTAGGCTTATATGCGAGTATATACAGTAATATTGTATACAATGAACAGAGGCGCCAAAAGTATAAGATTAGATTAAATGAGCTTAAAAACCAACTTAAATGGCAAAATTGAAGGAGGAAGTGGTGGTCTTACCTCCCTCAAGCAGACACGACAACGACTGCGATTCAGACAGTCAAACACATTTATTAGGAACTCCAAAAAGAAATGCAACGCGTTTCGCAGGTTCAACCCCGCTTCATCAGGCAATAGAGGGAGGAGTATCAAACAATCTGCACAAGGATTCAAATTAGAGGCGCTTAATTTGAATCCTTGTGCAGATTGTTTGATACTCCTCCCTATATTGCCTGATGAAGCGGGGTTGCATTTCTTTTTGGAGTTCCTAATAAATGTGTTTGACTGTCTGAATTGCAGTCGTTGTCTTGTCTGCTTGAGAGAGGTAAGACCACCACTTCCTCCTTCAATTTTGCCATTTAAGTTGGTTTTTAAGCTCATTTAATCTAATCTTATACTTTTGGCGCCTCTGTTCATTGTATACAATTTTGAGTCCACCCTTGGTGGAGGGGTGCTACCCTTTCTTCCTGTCTACAGAGAGTGACTTCTTAATCCTGAGTGGGGTCAGGACAATCTCCCCACCTGCCTTTACAGTGGTTGCCTGCTGGTGACCCTGACTTGTGAGTATCTAGCAACACAAACGTATTGCCACCTTGTCCAGTACGAATTACACTATTGGGGCTCTTGGTGTTCCCTGTTTTTATATACAGTAATATATTATATATAATATAGTACAATCAAATTAATAGGTATTGCATGTTTCCCCAAAAAAATGTGCAAGGGTAACAGTTAGGCATAAAAAGGGGGAATATTCTCTATATAGAGGCAGGTGAAAAAAGTGCAAAGATAGGTGCAAAAATTGCACTAGTAGAGGATGGATGCCCCGGTTGAGGGGATGCTGGGGAAAGCAGAGGTGAAAAGGGCACTCAGGAGCGCAAGTATTGAAAGGCTAGTGCAGGGTGAAGTGGCACTTACGTGGAGGTGATGGAAGAGTTCTGGAGGCCAGGGGGAAAGACGAGAGGCAGCCTTAGTGCACTACGCGGGCACGACCCGCTTCAGAGGAGGCTAGTCAATGAATGGGAGGATGGACCTTATATCTGCCGAGACGCCAGGAAAACCGGAAGTGCGATGACGCAGTGGGCGGATGTGGCGTGGCCGTGTCACCAGTTGAACAGCATCGGGTAACCATAGGAACACGACGCTGTAGAGCTGTCCAAGTTGAAGGGAGCCGAGATTTCTGCTTTCTTTTTCAAAATTTTCCATTTCATGTCCCCTTTTTCTGCAAACATTCTTGCAGTGTTGATCTAATCTTAGCTCCCTTCAACTTGGACAGGGGCTGCTCCACTATAGTTACACCCCTGAATACTAGATAGACTGGGGGCAAACAGTGGTTGCTAGTGCTGCAACTCACTTTTTTAACTGGTGTTATAAAGCACTAAATTATATGGGGTCCGAGTCAGAAGCAGGAAAAAAGGGCGCCGGCAGCTAGTGGACAAAAAGGGCGCCGCCATTCACGCCCATAATAAATATCGTTTGATGGGTGCCGAACAGGAAAAAAAGGGTGCCGGAGATTATTAACGTTTACAAACGGCGCCTGGGGATTTTTAATGTTTTCTAACGGCGCTATTGATGATTTAAGTTTACAAAATGCACCCGTGACGAATAACGTTTACAAAAATACTAAACATATTTATCGTATTTAACTAAAACATTATTTAAAATTGTATCCCTTACTGTTTGTATTATTATTCACAAAATAAAGTGATCAGTGCTTAACATAAATTGCAATATATTTATTTATTACAGTCACTATTTGTAAAACATTATTATCCACACAATAAAACGATCAGTAAGGGGGATTTTAGGGTTAGGCACCACCAGGGGAGTCTTAGAGTTAGGCACCACCAGGGGGGTCTTAGGGTTAGGCACCACCGGGGGAGATTTAGGGTTAGGCACCACCTTAGGGTTAAGGTCACTGACAAGCAACACTGCTGTGAAATAGACTATTGGACATCAATGCCATAGGGTAATAAATAGTCCACTGGACACGATTGTATGAGAATCAAAGCTGGGGACACAAATCTCAGTCACAAACTGATTAAATCTTATTAAGACTATCATCAGCTTTTCAAAGAGAAAAACTAATTCAAGTAATTTAATAATGCAATAGAGACACATGTAGAACAAGCCTTAATACAAATATTTCTTTGGAATTAATTAAAACTCACGTGAGCCCATGCTACATGAATCAAAGAGATTCAGTCACTCCTGGCTGAAGTCTGCAATGTTCAGACAGGGAGAGGCCGAAACTCTGTACAATGAATCTGTACACACACTAGATTTTAATTTCCTAAAAAGAAAAAAAAAATCTCAGTACCTTTCTATGTATAGGTAAGTGAATAGAGCTGTGAGAAGGCACAATCAATGGTAAAATGACAGCATAACTCAGATTGTTCCCAGTTGCAGTTGATTTAGTGTCAGAACATGAAATGGTCATTTGGAGTGACACACACTATTATTTGTAGAATCATTTCAATGAGTTGAAGTTACCCGGGGCTTCTAATGGTCCCCCACAGACATCATGTGCCTGCGCAGCCACTCCCCAATGCTCCGGCCCGCCTCTGGTTTACTTCTGGAATTTCAGACTTTAATGTCTGAAAACCACTGCGCCTGCGGTGCCGTGTCCTCGCTCCCGCTGATGGCACCAGGAGCGTACTGCGCAGGCCCAGTATGGTCTGTGCCTGCGCCGTGCGCTCCTGGTGACATCAGGGGAAGCGAGGACACGGCAATGCAGGCGCAGTGGTTTTCAGACTTTAAAGTCTGAAATTCCAGAAGTGAACCGGAGGCAGGGCCGGAGCATCGGTGAGTGGCTGCGCGGGCACAGGATGTCTGTGGGGGACAATTAGAAGCCCTGAGTAACTTCAACTAATTTTCCCCCGACTCCCCTACAGTATCCCTTCAAGGTTGAAATCTGCTTTTAAAGTGAACCAGAGACAAAGCACTCTCATGTATTTTACCATATATATCAGTGGGAACTTTAGAGAAAACACCTATCCTGCTCTCTGTTTCATCCTTCACTGCTCAGCCTGCTTGTTTTCAGCCTTGATAAAATCACTGACTGAGCATTCAGTCTGGCTTTGCTCAGGGATCATTATATCTCAGTCTGTCTTCTCTGATGTCTTTTCAAGCTCAAGCCTGCCCCGTTCTGGCTCTGCTTTCCTCTTCTGTATATTTGCAGCATCACAGAGAGCTGTGATGAGATGGGAGGAGCTGCTAATGTAAGGATATATTGAAAACCTTTTTTTTTTTTTTGTATCTATATTAGTTAGTCATAAGAGGTTTTTTTTTTTTGTTTTTTTTTTAGAAATGGTGATTTCATTTTGCACACAGCCCACTAAATAATATGCTTTTCTGATTAACTGTGTTTTGCATGGAGTTTTAGTAAAAAAAATACAAAAAAAGGCACACCAGAGCTGCAAAAATACCAGGTATAGTATTTATTTTGTAAAATCTATTAGGGGATATGTTTATTTTGTGCCAAAGCGTTCATCTCTGGTTTCCTTTAAATATTTGACTGTCAAAGATACATAAGGGTCATTTGAATATGTTATTTAGCTCCCATACAGATGAATCATTAACTACTGAAGTGTTCCCTGCACTCAAATGTCTTTTTTTCACAACCACATATAAATGCACAGCCTCTAATTATTTATCAGTGAGTTCTGCTACAGTCGGCCAAGGAGCTGTCATTTTGGCACCCTAGATTCTGAGAAAAAAGGAAAAAGAAATACAGCCTTGTCCTAAGTAAGATTGGAGCTGTACATACACATCTTTATCTCATCATGTTACTTGTCACTTCAGGTACCCTTTAAGTGTAGGTTAGTCAGCTTCTCAGAGGCTGATGCATAAAGCAAGCCTACTTTCTCCCTCTTCATTCCTGAAATAGCAAATTTACCTGGCTGATGATAACATGTGTAAGAAGCAGACCTCGGATACATTTACTAAAAGTTGAAGAATTATTTCCATGCAATACCAGGAACATTGCTATAAATCCAGGCCTGTTGCCCATTATGAGCGCACTCAAAGACTTGAGAAAATTGTATGTTTACATTATTATTGCTTTGCTGCAGTGAAAGACATTCATTTTTCCATTCAGACTTTTGTATGTCCCAATGTCTGCAAATGAGAATCCGATCTACTGCATAAGAGATAGATGTGCCTGCATGCAAAGAGAGAGTGCCTGGGCTGGAAGTATAATATCAAGCACTGGAATTCCACTTACAGGGCACAATGACAAGAGAATCATTAATAGAAGCCATTATTGCAATGGTTTATAGCTTGTTAATGTTGCCCGAGAAAGGTTAATACTCGATATGAGGTTAGATTGTTGGGGGTGTGCTGGAACCATTACTACAGTGATAGAATTTCCACATCCATCTCACCAGTTATGGCTATTTTGGAAGGATGGAATATGTAAGTATGACAGACAACGGTCTTTACATGTCTAATATAATTAGTGGTAGGATAATAAGTCAAAAATTATAAGTTGGTCTAGCTGATAGCATATTGAAAGAGGATGGCAGGGCAAGGTATTCATTTTAGGCTTTGAAAAGGGGAAAGGGTGGGTAATCTTGTTTGTATTTTTCTTGTAGGCAAAATCATGTAATATATAACAAAAGTACAAAGGATATTGTACTGGTTTCGCAGTGATCTTAGTCAGTTGTGGGATCTTTAAAGGGAACCTGAGGTGAGAGGGATATGGAGGCTGCCATATGTATTTTCTTGTGAACAATGATAGTTGCCTGGCAGTCCTGTTACTCTTCCATCTTAAAGGGAACCTGTACTGAGTGAAATTATTTAAAATAAACACATGAGATAACTTCAAATGAACATTACATAGTTACCTCACCGTCAGTTCCTCTCTGAAGTTCACCATGTTCTTCTGACAACATTTTGTCAGAACTGAAATATATCAGTTGCTGTCAGTTATTTATCAGTTGCTGTCAGTTATAGCTGAGAGGACAACTGATATGCCAAGCAGGGCCGGATTTACCATAAGGCACTGAAGGCACGTGCCTACAGGCGCCTTATCTCACAGAGGCGGAAGTACCCGACATTCCCCTTCTCTGAACAGAGCGGAGCGGAAGTGCGATGTCACTCACCGCTCTGCGTCTGGCTCAGCTCTCCAATCCTAGCGGCTGCTTTACCAAAGGCTCATGGCAGACGTGGCGGGGCTGGGCTAGGCTCTTGCCGGGACTGCTGCAAACTATTCCGCTCCTTAGCAATAGCTGCCCGCCTGTCTGTACCATACATTGAGTAAGTGACTTACTCAGCGTGCAGACAGGCGGACAGCTATTGCTATGGAGCGGATTCGTTTGCAGCAGTCCCGGCAAGAGCTGTTTGGTATCATAAGATTTGCAGAGCACCGCCTTCCTGTTTCCTCCTCTGGTGTAGTGAATGCTGGGGCAGGCTGCCTGGCTGCATGTCACATGGACAGCTGTAGCTGTAGCGCGAAATTTAAGAAGAGTGAAGGAGCACTGGAGCATGTCTTGATCCCGGAGCACTTTGAGCCTCACAGGGAGGAGAAGGAGGAGGACAGGGGCAGCAGAGACGATCAAAAGAGCTGTCAGCTAGCAGACAGAAGTCGGAAGAGCAGAAAAAACAGCCAGAGATCAGCCTGCCTGCTTCAAAGATGGGGATATACAGAGGATGATACAGTGACAGAGGGAGAAGGTAATCTACTCTGCCTGGCTTCTTCACTATGCTTTTACTCACGCTTTTTACAACCCTCTGCTTCCCTGTTCATCTCTGTGCTTCCCCCTTATGCCCAGTCCACCCTTTGTGCGCCCACCCAGAGCACCCTCTGTGTGTACCCTGCTTATGCCCACCCTCTGTGCTTCCCCCTCATGCCCACCCTCTGTGCTTTCCTCTCAAGCCCACCCTCTGTGTGTACCTAGCCCAAGCCCATCTTCTTTGTGCCCACTCTCTGTGCTTCCCCCACATGCCCACCTTCTGTGCTTCAACCTCATGCCCACCATTTTTGCTTCCCTCTCATGCCCACCCTCTGTGTGTACCCAGACCATGCCCACCATCTTTGTACCCACCCTCTGTGCTTCCCCCTATGCCCACCTTCTGTGTGTACTCTGCCTGTGCCCACCTTCTGTGCTTCCCCCTATGCCCACCCTCTGTGTGTACCCCACCAGTGCCCACCTTCTGTGCATTCCCCTTCTGCCCACCCTCTGTGCTTCCCCCTCATAGCCACCCTCTATGCGTCTCCCACCCGTGCTCCCCCCACATGCTCACCCTGTGTGCGTACCTCACCCATGCCCCCCCTCTGTGTGCCCCCCTGCACCCACCCTTTGTGCTTCCCCCTCATACCCATTCTCTGAGCATCTTCTGCCTTTGCCCACCCTCTGTGCATTCCCTCCATGCCCGCCCCAAGGTGCATTCCTTTTGTGCCCACCCCCTCCCTCTGTGCATTCTTTTTGTGCCCACCCTCTGTGCATTCCTTCCATGGCCACCCTCTATGCATCCCCCTGTAATTCCTACCATAGCTAGTGTCATATCCTAGCTTTATTGATATTATTTATCTATTATTTATATAGCATGGACATCTTCTAATTGGGGATGAGCTTTGGTGTTTTTCCAAATTTCAATTTAAATGTGAGGACCACGACAGGGAGGCAGTTAACCTATCCTAGCCGCCACCTACTGTATAGGCAATGCGCTTCACGTTGCTTTCCATAGCATTCCATCTTTCCAATCCTTCAAACCCAGAGGGTGGAGGTAGTGGAGGGACATGAAACGCAATGTGGAGAGCATCTGCTATAGGCGGCGAAAAGGGTAAGTTAACTGCTGTCCCTGTGTCCTCTACTGTTCCTGTGTCATCCGCTGTCCTTCTTCCTTGCGCTGTCCCCGTGTCCTCCTGATGTCCTCGTGTCTTACCCTGTACCCCCTGTGCTCTGATGTCCCGCTGTGTCCTCCTCTGTCTTCCTGAATCCTCCGCTTTCCCCCAGCTCCATGTCATGCTGTGTCCCGAGTGAAGCTTCAGCCAAAGACGATGATGTACAGTAATTTGTGTCATCACTGTAGACAATGGTCTCATGGGCAAGTCCATTGCTCCATCATCTGGCCAATCATTGCGCTCACTGGGTAGCAGCGGGTGTAGTGATTGGCCTGATGACTGAGCCATGGTTCCGCCCGTGAGACCATATGCAACTTTTATGTCATAATCATAGGGGCGTGACTTGGGGTGGGGCCTATGCTGAGGGGCGGAGTTTAGGGGCACCACAACTTCTGTGCCTATAGGCTCCTGAGCTGTAAATCCGGCCCTGATGCCAAGTAATGTCTATGTTTCCCTATGGCTCAAGTGGGTGATGTTACAGTTTAACAGTGTGCTGACCAGAAAGGCGGAGAATTCCCTTGATCACAGTGGCCAAACAGGACGCGGGAAAGGAGAAGGAGATTGAAGAGTAGACTACATTGGAGGTAAGTATGACTTGTGTATGCTTATTTTGACTTTTAATTTTCAGTTCAGGTTTTCTTTAAGTAGCATCTGAGTCAAAACCCTGGAACAAGCATATGGCTAGTCCAGTAAAACCTGAGTCAGTTGAGTCAGAGTACCTGATCTGCTGCATGCTTGTTCAGGGTCTATGGCTAAAAATATTAGAGACACAAGATCTGGAGGACTACCAGGCAACTTAAATTGTTTAAAAGTACCGTATGTACTCGCATACAAGCCGAATTTTTGACCCCCAAAAAGGGGATCAAAAGTTGGGGGGTCGGCTTGTATGCGAGTCTTCCCTGGTGGTCCGCGGCCCCCGCTACCCCCTCCCGCCACCGCTGCTATTACCTGCAGCGGCTTCCTCTTCCCCGGCGCTTCCTCTTCCCCGCTCTGCGCTCTCATGCCCGTATGAAGAGATCACAGCAGCGCGCCCGGCGCTGCTGCTGTGATGATGCAGGGGGCAGGAAAGAGCGGTTCCCCTGGTAACGGCGATACAGATCGCCGCTACAGGGAGCCGCACTCTTTCCTGCCCCCTGCATCGTCACAGCAGCAGCGCCGGGGCGCGCTGCTGTGATCTCTTCATACGGGCATGAGAGCGCAGAGCGGGGAAGAGGAAGCGCCGGGGAAGAGGAAGCCGCTGCAGGTAATAGCAGCAGCGGCGGCGGCGGTAGGGGGCGAGCAGGGCACTATACTGGCCACTACCTACCTACACTGGGTACTATACTAGCTATACCGGGGCACTACCTACCTAAACTGGGCACTATACTAGCTAAACTGGGTACTATACTAGCTAAACTGGGCACTATACTAGCTAAACTGGGCACTTTACTAGCTAAACTGAGCACTTTTCTAGCTATACTGGGGCACTACCTACCTATACTGGGGCACTACCTACCTATACTGGGGCACTACTTACCTATACTGGGGCACTATACTAGCTATACTGGGAATTATACTAGCTAAACTGGGCACTTTACTAGCTATACTGGGGCACTACCTACCTATACTGGGGCACTACCTACCTATACTGGGGCACTACCTACCTATACTGGGGCACTATACTAGCTATACTGGGAATTATACTAGCTAAACTGGGCACTTTACTAGCTAAACTGGGCACTATACTGGCTATACTGGGGCACTACCTACCTATACTGGGCACTATACTGGCTAAACTGGGCACTACCTACCTATACTGGGGTTCTACCTACCTATACTGGGGCACTACCTACCTATACTGGGGCACTATACTAGCTATACTGGGAATTATACTAGCTAAACTGGGCACTTTACTAGCTAAACTGGGGCACTACCTACCTATACTGGGGCACTACCTACCTATACTGGGGCACTACCTACCTATACTGGGGCACTATACTAGCTATACTGGGAATTATACTAGCTAAACTGGGCACTTTACTAGCTAAACTGGGCACTATACTGGCTATACTGGGGCACTACCTACCTATACTGGGCACTATACTGGCTAAACTGGACACTACCTACCTATACTGGGGCACTACCTACCTATACTGGGGCACTATACTAGCTATACTGGGAACTATACTAGCTAAACTGGACACTTTACTAGCTAAACTGGGCACTATACTAGCTATACTGGGGCACTATACTTGCTATACTGGGCACTATACTAGCTATACTGGGGCACTACCTACCTATACTGGGCACTATACTGGCTAAACTGGGCACTATACTAGCTATACTGGGGCACTACCTACCCTTACTGGGCACTATACTAGCTATACTGGGACACACTGGGGGGATCACACGGCCAGCATTTCCTACCCCCGGCTTATATGGGGGTCAATCATTTTTCCCTGGTTTTTCATGGCTTATATGCGGGTCGGCTTATATGTGAGTATATACGGTAAATAAATATGGGGGCCTCCATATCTCTCTCACCTCGGGGTCCCTTTAACTGATATGCAAGCTTACAAAGTGAGAAGTTTCTGATGGGACTGCATCAGAAATAAAGATGAGTGATATTTATGAGTTCGGTCCCACAGCTAATCGGCCCCAATCTTGCTTACCAAGATAAAACAGAGAAACCGAGAGCCCAATATAGTGTAGCATGTATTGGATCAGGGAGAATTAGTGTGGAGTAAGTATTATACTTACAAACATGGGTTACCGTTTAGGCAACCACTATATAGGCAGGTGGGGAGATCAGACCTGTCCCCACTCAGGATTAAGATGTCGCTCTCTGAAGAAGGAAAGGAGGGTTTGTCACCCTTCCAACCACCAAGGGTGGATATCTTGACAAGTAGATGTACAGAGGCGCCAAAAGGATAAAATATGCTAAAATGTTTAAAATATTCGGGTGGCGGCGGTGGACCGGCCACTCAGAAATAGACTCGATGCTATACTTGGAATCCAGACTCACTGGTACAGAGGCGCTATTCGTGACCTTGAGACTGTACTGGTGAGTCTGGTTTTCTGCATTTTATTACATCTGATTGCATTGTGTTTTGCCACCCTTAATTTTTCCCTAACCCCGCCCCCCCCCTCCCCTAATAGTTCCCCACCCCCTTTTTTTTGCCCCCCCCTTCTGTGCCCCTCCCCCCGTTTTTTCACTACGATTTTTAACTCTTATAACAATCTCCGCACAGCCCCACACCCCCTCTCCAAGTATACCTCTAACCACAGCATTGTTTACCCATTATTCACGTTAACATAACTATGCACCAAAAATCATCAGCACACGTATACATTGGTCTAAGGACACGCTATCTGTCTCTGTCTTTACAGTGTACTCCTATCTGTTTATTGGCTGAGGAAGCGGGAATATACCCGTGAAACGCGTTGCGGTTCTGTTCATGGAGTATGTGAATAAATTGTCTTTATCTTAAGCGACAGCATCGAGTCTATTTCTGAGTGGCCGGTCCACCGCCGCCACCCGAATATTTTAAACATTTTAACATATTTTATCCTTTTGGCGCCTCTGCACATCTACTTGCTTACCAAGATACTCGTCAAGTTTGCCATGTGGCCAGCTTAGGTGAGAATGAAGAAGTATGGTCCAAGGGGAAATAGTGGGCAAGAAACCTCCTCCCAGTCTCACATTTCATAAAGATATACAGAGAGGTTACTTGGTCTACGCTACCTCTATAGAAAAGGGTCTTAAGGCGCCCATACATCTATCGACTTGGCGGCCAATCGAACATCCGATTTGATAATTATCAAATCAGACGAAAATCGGTGCCGACAAGTGCACCCCCAATTGATGATGCAACCAATTTCAGGCTGAGCATTTTGATTGGACATGCTGCAATATGTCAGGCCATCGTGGTCGATCAGGTGCAGGGGAGTAACGGCAAGCGATATCGTGACGAGCGACAAAACCCCTAACTCTGTCCCCCCGATGTTCAATGTGCCCCTCCAGTGCCCAGTGCACTATACATTACCTTGCTGGCTTGATGCTGTCCCCTAATGTACAGTGTACCCCCACAATGCCCAGTGCACCATACATTACCTTTCCATGTCCGCCACTTGTCCCGGGCTCCATCCTCCATCATACACGGGCCCCACGTGGTTGCCGGAGTAGCGTGGGCACTTGTGTGATGTCACACATGCACCTACATGTATGCCGGCAACCATGTGGAGCACGGGTATGGACAACGGACAGAGCAAGCGGAGGACTAGCGGCAGACGTGGACAGGTAATGTATAGTACACTGGGTGCTGGGGGGCCCAATTAACATTAGTGGAAAGCATCGTGCCAGTGAGGTAATGTATAGTGAACAGGACCAATAAAGAGCTAATACTGCAGTTGTGGGACAGCCCCACTGGGCCCCTCTGGCTCAAGGGCCCCGGCACGGTCGAAACCTCTGCAACCCCTATTGCTATGCCGCTGTATGAGACTCATACCTTTGCTCCTAATGTTCTATTTCTTAGCTGTACTACACATACAAATCATTATATCACAAGTTTATTTTCACTTCAGATTCCCTTTTGAGGGTGCGTCGGTTGCATTGCATAATAATGCATCATGTGGACGCACTACCCTCACACTGTATGGGCATGTTCACATCTTTGCGTTGTAACAGATTAAATTACCCTGACTTGCTGTCTATAGTGCAGTCCTTAATAACGTGTGACAAAACACTGGGGTTCTATTGCAACCAGTCATGCTATGAAATAACGCAGTGTGCGCTGTGTTATGTGCGTATTATAGCATGCACATTAAACAATGCGCGTACCCTTACTATCCATCATCAAAGGAACATAACAAACCCATTGTTATCTCGAAATTAGTGATGATCTTAACCTGCTAATTGCAACAATAATGTGACATTTCGCAATTACAATTGCAATTTGGACATTCAACTAATTTCATTTAATTTTTTTAACTCAGAAAAATGACAGTTTAAAACCATTTTTTCTTTGCTTTTTTAAAATCGATTTTCTTACAAGCTACAAGGTCTTTTTGTCTTGTTTCCACCCGACTTCTTAACATTATGTAGCAATGGTAATCGCAAATGTAAAGATTTATGATGCAAAGTTATGATTCTGCAAAATTAGTGCTCCTCTCTACTCGAAATATGAATGTAGATGGCTATGTTATGAACATATGGCTTCTCCCTTGAAGTTCATGTGACTCTGCGTTCTCCACTCATCTCCATCTTTCATGTCTTCCTAACATTCTGCGTAAATCCCGTACATCAGCCCTGCACATTTGAAACTCATTATGCAAGGAAATTTCTCTGGTCGTCACCCGTCAGCACTTTGCAGCTGGTTTGCTTCATCAATCCACCACCCACCTCCTGAACTGATCGATGGGCATACGAGCATGATAAACATTGACCTTCACTGCGAGCCTTTTACACTTTATTATTACCAATCTCTGGATACTCTGGCCAAGAAAATGTCTTCCTTACAAGGTTTATTTACAAACCATCTCTCAATGCAACAACCTCAACCCATCTATTAAACGTATGATCTAACATGTTAATTATCCATGATTACTCTTTGTTTTTATTTTATTAATAGTTTCTCTGTGATTCACTTGTCTTATTTTGATCGCTGTAGAAACAGAGTGTAGGAGTTGTAATTAGCTTATTCCGTGTGTTGATTTTCTGCTCTATCAGTTCAATGCCTGTGAACCCTATAATCGAACTATTAAATCAAATTTGCCAGAGACAGAAATTGCGGAGAAGTCAGCTTAGAAAGCTCTTTTTAATAGAAAAAAAAGAAGAAAGTCTGAATCATGTTGCACACATGGAGCCTCCAGTGCAGAGATGAGCAGAAACAATGCCAGTGCGAATTTACACATCGTAGTTTGCATCTACGCATCATAGTTCGTAGGTGACATTTCAAAACTACGCTTACGAATTTACGCGTAGCGAAGTACTGCTACGCGTAGCTTACGCCCACTATGCGTAGTTAACATGTGTATAGCGTAGTGAACTACAAATGCATTACTCGCGTCTGATTTTCCGCGTGCGATTGTATGCTTACAAATTTACGCATTGGAAAGGGGAATGTACGCATAGAAGAGTCCCGGTATAAGCATTACAAAGCGGAATTAATGTGTACAATTTTCTGCATACGGGCATAAGCATCCACATACACTACGCTTCGCACTACACGTAATTTTAATGCGTAGTCTAAGCCATAGTTTGGCTAAGTGTAATTGCGTAAAACTATGCGTAGTTCCAGCGTAGCAAAGTTGGCTGACTATGACCATCCCTGCTCCAGTGTTACAGTCCATACTGCAGAGTTGGGGTCTGTGGACTCTTGTGCAAACATTATCTCGTTCCCAGGTTTTCATGCTAATACCACATAAAATGTTGCTTTCTTTTCGGAAGGGGGTAGTTGCAGAGCCATCTAGGGAGACTTAATAGACGTTAATCTAAAAAACTTTTTTTTTTTAGATAATGTCTTTCTCAACAATTCTCATGCCATGGACAAGCACCTACTGCCAGGGCTGTTTTTAGACATAGACAAACCAGGCACAGGCCTGGGGTGACACCTGCAGGAAGAAGTATCACAGAGCTATTCTTAGAATGTTTACACATCACTGCTAGTTTGATTGAAGGTGGCCATACATCTATTGATTTGGCCGATCAACCGTACGATTAGATAATTATCGAATTGGTTGAAAATCGGTGCCACCAAGAGCATGTCCTATCGCCGATGCAACCAATTTTGGGCCAAAATTAGACACACATATCGATCTGACATACTGCAAGATGTATGGCCATTGTGGTCGATCGGTATAGCTGTATAGCTGTATCGGGAAGTGATATAGGGTCGAGCGACAAATACAACAACACCCCCGGCGCTGTCCGCTGTCCCCCCTAATGTCAAATGTGCCCCCCTCCGGTGCCCAGTGCAGTATACTTTACCTGTCTGTGTCCGCTACAGGCTCCAGGCTCTGCCCTCCATCCATACAAGCAAGCACCCCACGTGGTGGGGTGGCACCACACACATGGCCATGTTACTCCAACTGTTACTCCAATTCCCAATCAATTTCAGCATGAAATTGATCAGGGATCAGCCTGCAGTGTATGGGCAGCTGACAGATCTCTCTCTAATTAGATTAGGTCAGAGAGAGATTTGTCTTGGTTAATTCTGCCCATCATCGGTAGATGCATGGCTACCTTAAAACAAGGATAGATGATGTTTTTAACACTTGAATGGGCACTACTGATTAGCATAAGAAAATAAATCAGAATAGTATAACAATTAAATGGCAGGTACTATTATTATTCTAATTAAGATGCAACTGTCTTAGGCCTCTTGCACACTACATGCGATTCCGATTTTTTTATATGTCCGATTTTGGATTCCGATGAAAAATCTTAGCAGCATGCAGTACGTTTTCCATTCGGAATCCAAAATCGGATCAGATAAAAAATTGGAATCGCATGTAGTGTGCAAGAGGCCTCAAAGTGTGTACACACCAACTGATGTCACCTGTAGCTGACAATTCATTCTGTTGCTATGCCAGAGGGGTTTGAGGTATGATGGAGCGGTGCGTGGGTGATGTCACACAGTGGGCGGTGGAGCAGGGTCTTTAAAGAAGTTGGCCGCCACTCGAATCGCTTGCCAAGCAGCCGTCTCTGGTCGGAGGGCCTCTGTACACACGCCTAATTACTGGCTGAGGTGGTTGTTATTGGCCACCTTGGCCAACTTTAGTCAGCGTGTACGATATATACAGTGTATCTTGTAATGCAATGCAACGCGGCAGGAAGTGTGCGTTGCCTTTGCCATGCCACTGCTGCTGCTGCTGCTAATTAATGCTGGAGGAAGAAATGCTGATGGGGGAGCCCAAGGTGAGGAAGAGAGGGATTGCCCCTCCCTGCTGCTGTGTGTGGGCATCGCTCCCCCCTCATGCTCTGTGACCCTCCTAGCTATACTGTGGGCACCCATGCCTAGCTATACTGAGGGCCCCTATACCTAGCTATACTGTGGGCACCCATGCCTAGCTATACTGAGGGCCCCTATACCTAGCTATACTGTGGGCACCCATACCTGGCTATAATGGGGGCACCCATGTCTGGCTATACTGTGGGCACCCATGCCTGGCTGTACTGGTGGCACCCATGCCTAGCTGTACTGAGGGCACCCATGCCTGGCTTTGCTGGAAGCACCCATGCCTGGCTAAACTGTGGGCACCTATACCTAGCTATACTGAGGGCACCCATACCTAGCTATACTGGGGGCACCTATATCTAGCTATACTGAGGGCACCTACACCTAGCTATACTAGGGGCGGGCATCTATAACTGGCTATACTGGGGGCGAGCACCTATACCTGGCTATCGATACTGGGGGCACCTATACCGGGGTCGGGGGGGCCCATCCAAAGTTTTTCTGGGGGGCTCAGTCATTTCTAGTTACACCCCTGTTCTTGTTTGTTAAGGTTTTACTGCAGGAAAGTTTGAAGGGTCATAAGTTCAAAGGGTCTGTTTCATAGTTTAAAATTCAGGGTGTATTTTTAAACTGCAAATATTAGAGAATGATGCAATGTTATTAAAAAAAAAGCCATATAACTGAAAATAAAAATATGTACACTTAATCTTTGCTATTAATGTTCTATGAATTATCCATATTACACATACAATTGTATTGTATACAATTGAATGTATGCAATATAATTACTGTATATACAATTGTAAACTATTCATTATATCATAAGTTTTTTTTTTTTTTTTTTTTTCTTTCAGTGTCACTTTAACCACTTGAGAACCGCCCCCAGCCGATGGGTGGCGGCAAGGGCTAGGCCCAAACGACCGCAATACGCCCATCGGCAGTGGCTGCGGGCATGGTTATGCGTCGATCGCGTCATTCGTGACGCGATCAGCCGCCAGCGACAGGCTCCGCCCCTCTCGCGCTGTAACTAGCTGCCCGATCGCCGCTGACAAAGTGTATAATAGGCTTTGTAATGTATACAAAGTGTATTATACAGGCTGCCTCCTGCCCTGGTGGTCCCAGTGTCCGAGGCACCCCCAGGGCAGGCTGCAGCCACCCTAGTCTGCACCCAAGCACACTGATCTCCCCCCCACCCCCTGATCGCCCACAGCACCCCTCAGACCCCCCCTGTCATCCCCCCAGACCACTGTTTGCACCCAATCATCCCCTAATCACCCATCAATCACTCCCTGTCAATGCTATTTTTTTTATTCCCTAAACTGCCCCTGGGGATCACCCCCCACCCCTCAGATTCTCCCCAGACCCCCCTCACCTGTGTACTGTATGCATCTATCCCCCCTGTAATAACCCACTGATCACCTGTCAATCACCTGTCAATCACCCAGCAATCACCCCCTGTCACTGCCACCCATCAATCAGCCCCTAACCTGCCCCTTGCGGGCAATCTGATCACCCACCCACACCATCAGATCGGCCGCAGACCCGACGTCAGATCACCTCCCAAGTGCATTGTTTACATCTGTTCTCTCCTCTAAACACCCACTAATTACCCATCAATCACCCATCATTCACACCATATCACCACCTGTCACTGTTACCCATCAGATTAGACCCTAATCTGCCCCTTGCGGGCACCCAATCACCCGCCCACACGCTCAGATTGCCCTCAGACCCCCCCCTTATCAATTTGCCCGTGCATTATTTACATCTGTTCTTCCCTGTAATAACTCACTGATCACCTGTCAATCACCCATCAATCACCCATCAATCACCCCCTGTCACTGCCACCCATTAATCACCCCCTGTCACTGCCACCCATCAATCAGCCCCTAACCTGCCCCTTGCGGGCAATCTGATCACCCACCCCCACCATCAGATCGCCTGCAGACCCGCCGTCAGATCACCCCCCAAGTGCATTGTTTACATCTGTTCTCTCCTCTAAACACCCACTGATTACCCATCAATCACCCCCTGTCACCACCTGTCACTGCTACCCATCAGACTAGACCCCTATCTGCCCCTAGGGCACCCAATCACCCGCCCACACCCTCAGAACACCCTCAGACCCCAGCCCTGATCACCTCGCCAGTGCATTGCTTGCATCTATTCCCCCCTCTAATCACACCTTGAGAAACCCATCAATCACCTCCTGTCACCACCTGTCGCCCCCTAGCACACCTACCCATCAGATCAGGCCCTAATTTGCCCCGTGTGGGCTCCTGATCACTTGGCCAAACCCTCAGATCCCCCTCAGACCCCCTTCTGATCACCTCCCCAGTGCATTGATTGCATCTATTTTCCCCTCTAACCACCCCCTGAGACACCCATAAATCACTTCCTGTCACCCCCCTAGCACTCCTATCCATCAGATCAGGCCCAATACAACCTGTCATCTAAAAGGCCACCCTGCTTATGACCAGTTCCACAAAATTTGCCCCCTCATAGACCACCTGTCATCAAAATTTGCAGATGCTTATACCCCTGAACAGTCATTTTGAGAAATTTGGTTTCCCGACTACTCGCGGTTTTGGGCCCGTACAATGCCAGGGCAGTATAGGAACCCCACAAGTGACCCCATTTTAGAAAAAAGACACCCCAAGGTATTCGGTTAGGTGTATGATGAGTTCATAGAAGATTTTATTTTTTGTCAAAAGTTAGCGGAAATTGATTTTTATTGTTTTTTTCACAAAGTGTCATTTTTCACTAACTTATGACAAAAAAATAAAATCTTCTATGAACTCACCATACACCTAACAGAATACCTTGGGGTGTCTTCTTTCTAAAATAGGGTCACTTGTGGGGTTCCTATACTGCCCTGGCATTTTAGGGGCCCTAAACCGTGAGGAGTAGTCTTGAAAACAAATGCCTCAAAATGACCTGTGAATAGGACGTTGGGCCCCTTAGCGCACCTAGGCTGCAAAAAAGTGTCACACATGTGGTATCGCCGTACTCAGGAGAAGTAGTATAATGTGTTTTGGGGTGTATTTTTACACATACCCATGCTGGGTGGGAGAAATCTCTCTGTAAATTGACAATTTTGTGTAAAAAAAAATCAAAAATTTGTCATTTACAGAGATATTTCTCCCACCCAGCATGGGTATATGTAAAAATACACCACAAAACACATTATAATACTTCTTAGCACGGCAGTACCACATGTGTGGCACTTTTTTGCAGCCTAACTGCGCTAAGGGGCCCACAGTCCAATGAGTACCTTTAGGATTTCACAGGTCATTTTGAAACATTTGGGTTCAAGACTACTACCCACGGTTTAGGACCCCTAAAATGCCAGGGCAGTATAGGAACCCCACAAATGACACCATTTTAGAAAGAAGACACCCAAAGGTATTCCGTTAGGAGTATGGTGAGTTTATAGAAGATTTTATTTTTTGTCACAAGTTAGCGGAAATTGATTTGTATTTTTTTTTCACAAAGTGTCACTTTCCGCTATCTTGTGACAAAAAATAAAATCTTCTATGAACTCACTATGCCTCTCAGTGAATACTTTGGGATGTCTTCTTTCCAAAATGGGGTCATTTGGGGGTTACTTATACTATCCTGGAATTTTAGCACCTCATGAAACATGACAGGTGGTCAGAAAAGTCAGAGATGCTTCAAAATGGGAAAATTCACTTTTGGCACCATAGTTTGTAAACGCTATAACTTTTACCCAAACCAATAAATATACACTAAATGGATTTTTTTATCATCAAAGACATGTAGCACAATAAATTTGGACAAAAATGTATACAGAAATTTTACTTTATTTTAAAAATGTCAGCACAGAAAGTAAAAAAAAAATTGACAAAATTCATGTCTTTTTTGATGACTATAATAAAAACTAAAACTCGCAGCTGCAATGAAATATCACCAAAAGAAAGCTGTATTAGTGGCAAGAAAAGGAGGTAAAATTCATTTAGGTGGTAGGTTGTATGACCGAGCAATAAACCGTGAAAGCTGCAGTGGTCTGAATGGAGAAAAAGACTCTGGTCCTTAAGGGGCGAAAAGACTGTGGTCCTCAAGTGGTTAAACTGTTGACTAACTACAGAAAAGCACAATTCTGTGACTGCTTACAATGTTGGAGACTCAGGATTACATGCACTGACATACCGACAATTTATGATGTATAACGGTTATACCCCCAGTAGTTTTTTTCTCTTCTTCCCTTGTTGCAGCAGCATTAGGTAGCTAAGTTTTATATATAAAGTCTTGGCATTCCTGCTGGGTTGTTAGGCTTGCCAGGCAAAATTATTTAATTAAGCTCCAAAACCTGGCTGCATCTGGTGAACACCACAGCAGTAGACCTAGCAATCCCTTCCCACGTAAGCTGTGTTATGAGGCTTCATGTAAAGCAATTAAATCTATGCTTGTTTTAAGCATGTACATTGCTTATAGCAGTAAGGAAACTTTGATCAACCCTATTTTTATTGATTGTTTTGTTTAAAATGTCTCCGTTTTAAGAATTATTGAAAATCCTTCATCAGGCTTTTGATAGAGCTGGCGCAGCTGGCATGGCTGGGGTGGACATGAAGGCTTTCTGGTTTCCCAGGCTAAATCATTCCAGCTCTAAGACCTGTTGCACCTGATATATTTCACAGCAGTGGACTTTAAGACCGGTTTTACACTTGCTTTTTTGCACTTCAGTGTGATGGAATGCTCCTGCCACATCCCAAAAAAATGACAATCATATGACCCTGAGGCAGAGTGCTTAAACTTACTACATTGCCCATAGACTTTCAGTACCCCAAATACTGTGCTTTAAGCACAGTGCCATCAGTAACACACTGCAGCCCTTGCGTGGGATCGGATACTTCTGGTGCCCGGCAACGGACCACAGTAGGTGTGAAAGTCTCCATAGAAAACATATAATTTTGTTGCGATTCAAGCATTACAATCATATTTTTTTTCTGATTGATTATAACAGACCAATGTACTACACCCGTGTGTTCAATTTTACCCCAATTATGATAAAAATTAAATGATTGAAAACTCTCAAAACATTGGTTGAGTCTATACATGGTGGTATGATTATTACCTGATTTTAGGGTCTTTTTAAAATGTTTAAGACCCTAAAATCCAGAAAAAAATCATGCCGCCAGAGTCTCTGCAGCAATCTCTGCACGAACTCACCTCCCTGGGCTCCAGCGCTGCAATTTACCTCCGTCGTCCGGTTGGCGCTGTAACTCTGTAGTGAGATCGATGACGGTGATCTCACCAGAGTGATTCAGAACCTCAGAGGACAGGAAGGAGAATGGCTACCGATGCCTGGACCCCCCTGGGAGGTGATTAAAAGCGCCTGTTGCACGTTATAGTCTGCAATGAGCTCCCAGCGGCAAGCTCAAGCTACCGTCAGGGAGGTTAACAAATTGATAATCTACCCTGCACCATTCAATTAAGAAAGGGACCCCAGATGCCCACCCCCATTCTCCCACAAGAAATGAGTATAGGGGTACAAAGTGCCCCTTACCCATTTCCACAAAGGGTTAAATTAAATAAAAACACGCAGAAAAAAATATTTTATTAATTTAAATTAACCAGAAATACGGAGCTGTGATCACTTGAATCCATGATTCGGTATCCAAGCAACACTGCAACAGTCCTCGTTTGCAGTTTAAAGCTTAAAGAACAACTATTAAAGAAACTGTTCTTCTGAAAACCCCACATACCTATAGAGCCTTTAGTTAACAACACTAGAAAGCTTTTCAGAGGTCTCTCATCACAGCCTGTGTGAAAAGTATGCCTTGTTTACCAGCTGTTTGTAACAATTTGTGTCGGCATCGGGCTAGAGGCTAGAGCTATACCATGTAGCTAGGTTCCCCTTCTCTGTCACTATTCAGGAATGATTTATCAGAATCAGAATCAGAAACTTTATTTTGCCAAGCACGACTGGGTCGTGCCCGGAATTGGGCTTGGCACGTACAGGGTACTGATACACGGTATACAGTAGTTACAGATAGAGGACATGCAGTAGTAACAGAACATTATACAGAAAAACAGAACATTATAGAACATGTATGCAGAGGGAGACAATGGCATAAGTTACAATACAATAAAAAAACAACCAAAGAAAAAAGTACACTTGAGCTATGTGCAAAATGCCTCAGTGCGTCTTGGTATTGTGGGGTGGGGATAGGCATTTCCATGGCGAGAGTTCAGGAGGTTGACAGCAGAGGAAAAGAAACTGTTCTTATGTCTTGAGGTCCTGGTGTAGATGGATCGGAACCGGAGCTTCCGGCTCGAGGGGAGCTGATTAAAGAAGCGGTAGCCTGGGTGTGAGGGGTCGTTGGCGATCTTTAATGCTCTGGTCTTCAGCCTGGAGTGGTAGAGGAGGTCCAGAGTGGGAAGGGATCTCCCGATGATCCTCTCTGCAGATTTGATGACCCTCTGCAGTTTGAGCTTCTCGCTGGCAGAGGAGCTGGTGTACCAGACCAGGATGGAAGAGCATAGGACGGATTCGATCGTGGCTGAGTAGAAATTTGTCAGCAGTTTTTGGGCCATACCGAACTTTTTCAGTTGGCGGAGAAAGAAAAGTCTCTGTTGGGCTTTCCTCTGTGTTGAGGCAGTGTTGGTGTTCCACCTCAGGTCATTGGAGATAGTTGTGCCCAGTAGGCGGACACTGGGGACTCTTTCCACTTCCACGCCATCCATGTGGATTGGAGGCGGGGTAGAGGCGCGCCTCCTGAAATCAACAATCATCTCCACCGTTTTTGCTGTGTTTAGGACCAAACCGTTCTCTCTGCACCAGCTGCATATGCTTTCGACCTGGTGGCGGTACGCCTTCTCATCGTTTTTGGTGATGAGACCCACAATGGTCGTGTCATCGGCAAATTTGATTACTTTTACCGAGTCCGAAGTGGATTTGCAATTGTTCGTATACAGAGAGAACAGGAACGGCGACAGGACACAGCCTTGTGGGGCCCCTGTGTTGGTGATCCTAGGTTGTGAGGAGATGGTGCCTAACCTAACGACCTGGGACCTGTTGGTGAGGAAGTCCGTGATCCACAGGCGTAGGGTGGGGTGGACTCCTAGCGCAGCGAGATTGTCCTGAAATCAGGAACTGTTTGTTTCTGCACTGCCTGCTTTCTCACAGATCATATGAGAACAGCTGAGGGATTTTTAGATGCAGAGAAGGATCTGAAAAAAAGGACCAGTACTTTTTCCTTACTTGGATGCTCTCCCCCCTCCCCCCCCCCTTCAGAATGAGCTATTCGTGGCTGTAAACTGCTTACTTTAGATTGTTTAGATTGATGATTATTTACACACGTTTGAAGCTATATTTCTGCTGTCTATCATTCTAAATATCCAGTACAGCCAGTGAAGATTGTTTCTGTATGCTGGATGTTCTGGACATATGCCTCCATAGTTATGCCCACAGTAACAACTGTTCACTGTAAATGTCATGTTTTCTTCACATAAAACATGAAAAGATGAAAAAAAAGCCTTTGTATTGCTATTTGCTAGTAATTACTGGAAATATACAGTATATGGCATTTACAATTTTAGTTAACTTTGATAGTTGTCCTTTAATGTAGGTTGGAAGGTGGAATTCCTAAATATTACAATGGTAGAGGGGTGAAGGAGACCTTCATGCCAGAATGGAAAAGAGGGTAGAAGGGAGGAAGGTAACATTCATTTCTGTTACAATGGGGAGTAATGTGGAGAAGTGGGACACTGTCATGTTAAAGTTAAGAAGGTGCGAATGAAGAGACGCTCAGTGCTTGACCAGAAGAATCTGAAACGTTATTGTTTAAAGCAGGTCATTCATTTAATCAGAGGACAATCTGAGAGCTCATTTTTACATATTAAATGAAACATAATAGAGCTGATCTGAATGACCTTTTAGAAAGCCATACAAACTTGCAGTGAGAAAGTAATCTGTAACTTACATGGTGTGTGTATAAGGAAAGACAGATTATCCAGCTAGATATTGATTCCAAGATTCATTTAATTTAAAAAGTCAATTTGCTGGAAATTCCCTTGGGTCAAGTGCCCCCGTGTCTGTGACAGATAGTAATGCTCTAGAACGCACTCCAATTGCCAATTTCCTACCTGTGGGAACTAAAAGCAATGGTGAGCCCTGCGTTCTTACTGCCAGCTTATCCTGTAAAGAGGACATGTCTTACGTCTAGCTATTAACAGCACTTTTCTTGCAGCATTGGATCTGGGATTTAACATCCAAGAGGTGAGCTGAGTCATCTGATTCAGGTGACATATTACAAACGGGCACCAATGGAGAGAAAAGTGTTCAGTAATTTCTGTCTGTAGGAGAACTGTGTAGCCCAGGCCATGCGGTCCATCCATGCCTTCATGAAAGGTGTTGGCATTATCCACAGTCTGAAGTCAGGATAGCAAAGGCAAAGGACCCCACCCACCCTGGAAACCATTATCTAAATCTTCTCCCCTCAGGTCACTGCTACAGGTCCCTACCCCCCAGGACCACAAGATATATAGACTCCTTCTACCCCTAAGCTGTCCAGCTCCTTAACCAGCCCCTCTCCCCCCTTGATCCAGGGCCCCAACTTGCTGTTTGCTTTTGTCTTGTTTCTCTGTTTTGTGCTACTACTGAGTAGTGTTGGGCGAACGTGTTCGCCACTGTTCGGGTTCTGCAGAACATCACCCTGTTCGGGTGATGTTCGAGTTCGGCCGAACACCTGATGGTGCTCGGCCAAACCGTTCGGCCACATGGCCGAACTAAGAGCGCATGGCCGAACGTTCCCCGAACGTTCGGCTAGCGCTGTGATTGGCCGAATGGGTCACGTGGTTCGGACCCCGAACGCGCTCTGATTGGCCGAACGGGTCACGTGATTCGGGTAAATAAATACCCGAACCACGTCATATCTCCGCCATTTGTCTGTGGGTTTAGCTTTGGGTAGGCAGGCAGGGTAGTTCGCTCTCCAGCCACGCTAGCCAGGGTCCCCCCCAGTCATTGTGTGTCGCTGCTGGGAACAGTAGTACACCGCTCGCTCAGCCACACTATATATAGCATTGTTTACTGCCACTGTGTACCTCGCTCAGCCACACTATATATAGCATTGTGTTTACTGCCACTCTGTGTACACCGCTCAGCCAGACTATATAGCAATTTGTGTACTGCCACTGTGTACCTCGCTCAGCCACGCTATATATAGCATTGTGTTTACTGCCACTCTGTGTACACCGCTCAGCCAGACTATATAGCATTGTGTGTACTGCCACTCTGTGTACACGGCTCAGCCAGACTATATAGCATTGTGTGTACTGCCACTCTGTGTATACCGCTCAGCCAGACTATATAGCATTGTTTACTGCCACTCTGTGTACACGGCTCAGCCAGACTATATAGCATTGTGTGTACTGCCACTCTGTGTACACCGCTCAGCCAGACTATATAGCATTGTGTGTACTGCCACTCTGTGTACACCGCTCAGCCAGACTATATAGCATTGTGTGTACTGCCACTCTGTGTACACAGCTCAGCCAGACTATATAGCATTGTGTGTACTGCCACTCTGTGTATACCGCTCAGCCAGACTATATAGCATTGTTTACTGCCACTCTGTGTACACCGCTCAGCCAGACTATATAGCATTGTGTGTACTGCCACTCTGTGTACACCGCTCAGCCAGACTATATAGCATTGTGTGTACTGCCACTCTGTGTACACCGCTCAGCCAGACTATATAGCATTGTGTGTACTGCCACTCTGTGTACACCGCTCAGCCAGACTATATAGCATTGTGTGTACTGCCACTCTGTGTACACCGCTCAGCCAGACTATATAGCATTGTGTGTACTGCCACTCTGTGTACACCGCTCAGCCAGACTATATAGCATTGTGTGTACTGCCACTCTGTGTACACCGCTCAGCCAGACTATATAGCATTGTGTGTACTGCCACTCTGTGTACACCGCTCAGCCAGACTATATAGCATTGTGTGTACTGCCACTCTGTGTACACCGCTCAGCCAGACTATATAGCATTGTGTGTACTGCCACTCTGTGTACACCGCTCAGCCAGACTATATAGCATTGTGTGTACTGCCACTCTGTGTACACCGCTCAGCCAGACTATATAGCATTGTGTGTACTGCCACTCTGTGTACACCGCTCAGCCAGACTATATAGCATTGTGTGTACTGCCACTCTGTGTACACCGCTCAGCCAGACTATATAGCATTGTGTGTACTGCCACTCTGTGTACACCGCTCAGCCAGACTATATAGCATTGCGTACTCTGCCAGTCAGTGTGTATATTGCTGGGATCAGTAATACTCCACTCACCGCCAACCACTATATGAGCTCACCATGAGTTCCTCAGAGACCTCCGCTGTGAGCAGCACTCCCAACAACAGCAACAGCCAACGCCCCACGCAAGCTATAACATCCACCCCAGCAGCCAGTGGTCAGCAGCAGCCCTCCCCGAAGGAAAACGTTGTGTCCATCGGTCTGTCGCCAGAGCGATTAATGAGGGCTGCCATTGAGGAGATGATGGGGCCTGATGTGGAGGAGGAGGTCTGGCTCAGGCCAGCATCCCAAGTTAATGTTGAGGACGATGAGGGGTCTGTGTCTGGGGATGTTGGGGTGGCAGAGGTGGTGGGTGGGTCAGACTCAGGAGAAGAGTTGTATGATGAGGATGATGATTGGGACCATCTGTATGTGCCTCAGAGTCCGACCCCGGAAAACATGTTGTATCGTGTGTTTAGGTACTAAAATCTGCGTTCCCACTTCCCAGTACTGCCCGCAGTGCCCGGGTCCACGGATCCATATAATTTTTTGGGCAGCACTATCAAACTGTGGTACTATGAGTGAGTTGCCATGGTCCTTCTGTGCTGCCTGTCACACTCACCGTCTGTCTGCAGATGGATTGTTCAACACAGCTACGCCATCTGACATGTAGTCCTGGACCTTGACCATCTTCTCCAGGCGATTGGTGTTGGAGGACGTGGAACTGCCCGATTGCTGTTCTGTGGGCTGCTGCATGGGTGTCAGAAAATGTTCCCACTCCAAGGACACTGCCAATACCATTCCCTTTTGGGCACTAGCAGCAGCTTGTGTTCTTTGCTGCCCTCCTGGTCCTCCTGGGTTTGCTGAAGTCAGTCTGTCGGCGTACAACTGGCTAGAGAAGGAGGAGGAGGATGTCAATCTCCTCTCTAAAGTCTCCATCCTCAAGGGCCTGCTGGAATTGTTCCATTTTTGACCTGTCTGACACTTTCTTCAATCAGTTTTTTTAACATTGTGTTTGTATAAACTGGGTATAAACCCAGTAATTGGTGTTGTCCAGATTCCAGAATAATGAATAATAATGAATAGTGAATAATGCGCGGGCCGCGTTCAATGCAGTCTAGCATGAATTGAGCCATGTGTGCCAGAGAGTCCTGCCAGACTCCTCTGTCTTCATGTTCTTGTGAGCGTTGTGATTGTTGTGATGCACCATATTCGTCACCAGCATCACTTTCTTCCTCTTCTGCTGTCCGTTCCCGCTAAATTGTGGAAGTCCAACGTGCACCGCTCTGTCCCTCGGCAGTGGGGGCATCCAATTCCTGCTCCAACTCCAGCTGTTCCTCGTCCTGTTCTTTGTCATAGCTGGGACCAGCGTTTCCTGAGGCAGGTTGCCTGATGTTGGTATCATCACGCTGATCGTTTTCATCTTCAGAATCCCCCACTTGCATCATGCCAGCGGTTTCCATCTTCAACATTGATTTCTTCAGTAAACACAGCAGTGGTATTGTAATGCTGACTGTAGAGTTGTCACTGCTCAGTCACGCAACGTGGATTGCTCAAAATTTTGGAGGACTTGGCAGAGATCCAACATGGTGGCCCAATCAGATCCACAGAAGCTTGGTAGCTAGCTGCTGGAATGCGCCTCGGCACTGCGCAAAAGCGTGCTAGCATGTGCAGCGTAGAATTCCAGCGCGTAGGGAGGGACATCACCCAGCGAGCGATGGTGCGCTAGATTGAAGCGCTCCTGCATCTCTTGGTGAGTCCTTCAGAAGCGGTACTGGACTTTTAACAATGTTTTTTTTTTTTTTCCTTAAACAGAAGATCTGCCACGTTGGAGTGAGGAGGACGCCGCCGACCCCGATACCAAGCTGAACCCCGGCGAACTCCAAGCAGAGGATCTTCAGGAACCCTCAAGGCTTTGAGCAAGCTGAGGAGGATCAGCAGTCCCGACGAGACCTCTCCTCATATGCGACTGAGTGCAGTGGAGATCCCCAGAACAACCTCTCAGTTGTCACTTTGTCACTGGTCACTTTGTCACTTTGTCATTTTGTCACTTTGTCACTTGTCACTTTGTCACTTGTCACTTTGTCATTTTGTCACTTTGTCACTTGTCACTTTGTCACTTTGTCACTGGTCACTTTGTCACTTTTCACTTTGTCACTTGTCACTTGGTCACTTGTCACTTGGTCACTTGGTCACTTGTCCAGATGATCTCGGTACACCTCCTGCGATTCAAATTCCTGCACACATTGCTCTGGGATTTGGGTGTGATGAATGATGCATCTAACTGGCCACCGGAGGCAATTAAGGCCTTCAAAACATTGAAAGCAGCTTTCTGTTCCGCCCCCATTTTGCGTCATGTTGAGTTGTTGACGTCATGTTCATCCTCGGCCTCGCCTTGCATTTCAGTGCGAGGTGCTTTTTCCACAGAAAAAGGTTGTGAATCCGGGCACAACATTTGTGGCTGTTCCATTGACCTTTCACAGGTAGAAGATTGTGGGGGTGGGAATAGCTCCTCCGAATAGCCCATTGTGTCCTGAAAACTACTCATTGCATTGCTTTGCGCACACATTTTTTTGTCCTCATGCAAGGCCTGAGTTGCACCTGAAAGCGTGGCCTTCTCCTCCTGCGCCTCCTCCTGTTCCATCACGTCTGCTGCTGCTGGGTTAGCGTTGACGCCCGGTCCCTGTTTATTGAACCTCTTATCTTTATTACATTTATGACTGCATGGCGGTAAAAAGCATGCTATCCGCACGCTTCTTGTCCTCATGCAAGGCCTGGGTTGTTGTGTCTCAAAAAGCATGGCCTTCTCCTCCTGCGCCTGCTCCTGTTCCATCACGTGTGCTGCTGCTGCTGGGTTAGCGTTACCGGTCCCTTTTCCTGGAACCAGGGCTGTATTTAGGGTTTGGGCTCCCCTAGGCACCCCAAACCTATGACGCCCCCCCCCCCCGCGCCCAGGAGGATGTTGGCGGCGCGCAAAGCGCGCCGCGGTGAAGAATGGGCGTGGCCACAGAATGCAGTGGGCGTGTCCATAACACAGTGGGTGTGGTCAATTAAAATTTCCTAGTAAGAGTGCAGCCCAAAGCCGTTTTCTCCCCAGGTATGAGTAAAGTGACCCTAAAAAAGCAAGTAGGAAAAGTCCCTCCCCCCCCCCCCCAAAAAAAAAAAACCCCACACATTAGCCAGTGTTCTCTCCCACAAAATAGTGGTAGGTATTAGATTGTGAGCTCCCCTGAGAAAAGTCAGGAACATGGCTGTTCTCTGCAAAGTGCTGCAGAAGATGCCAGTGCTATATAAATACAAATATGGTAGGACATTAGACTATGGCAGAATTAGAGATTGTAAGCTCCTCAGAGGATAGTCAGTGACAGTGACTGCTGAAGATGGCAGTACAATACAGTACAGTAGTATGGCAGCATGGTGGCGTAGTGGTTAGCGCTCTTGCCTTGCAGCGCTGGGTTCCAGGTTCAAATCCCATCCAGGTCAACATCTGTAAGGAGTTTGTATGTTCTCCCTGTGCCTGTTTGGGTTTCCTCCGGGCACTCCGGTTTCCTCTTACACCCCAACAACATACAATACAGATAAGTTAATTGGCTTACCCTAAAAATTGGCCCTAGACTACGATACTTACATGCACATGACTATGGTAGGGATTAGATTGTGAGCCCCACTGTGGGACAGTTAGTGACAAGACAATACATACTCTGTACAGCACTGCGTAATATGTTGGCGCTATATAAATAATTAGTATAAGTACAGTCAGTGGTGGCTCCAGGGTTTTTTGGGGGGGGTGCTATGCAGGTGCTGGACCAATTTTTGTGGCTATAACCGCACTGCGGCAAAAATGGGCGTGGCCATGCCCGGATGAGGGTAAAGCTAACTAATTTAAAGTGAACCCGAGGTGAGAGTGATATGGAGGCTGCCATATTTATTTCCTTTTAAAGGGACACTTAAGCCAAATAAAAAAATAGTTTTACTCACCTGGAGCTTCTACCAGCCCCCTGAAGCTGTCCGGTGCCCACGTAGACTCGCTCCGATGCTCCTGGCCCTGCTTCCGGTTCTGGCGACAGGAGCCGACAGGCCGTTAACGCGAGTGATTCTTCGCGCTCCTGGCCGTAATAGCGCCCTCTATGCTGATATAGCATATATCATATAACAGCATAGAAGACGCTATTACGGCCAGGAATGCGAAGAATCACTCGCGTTCCCGGCCTGTCGGCTCCTGTCGCCGAAACCTTAAGTGGCTGCCGGCAGGGCCAGGAGCATCAGAGCGAGTCTACATGGGCACCGGACAGCTTCATGGGGCTGGTAGAAGCTCCAGGTGAGTAAAACTCATTTTTTTTATTTGGCTTAAGTGACCCTTTAAACAATACTAGTTGCCTGGCAGCCCTGCTGATCTATTTGGCTGCAGTAGTGAACTGAATTACGCCAGAAACAAGCATGGAGCTAATCTGGTCAGTTCGGACAATATTGTCAGAAACCCCTGACCTGCTGCATGCTTGTTCAGGGTCTGTGGTTGAAAGAATTAGAGGCAGAGGATCAGCACGGCAGCCAGGCAACTGGTATTGCTTAAAATATTACTCTCACCTCGGGTTCCCTTTAAAAGTGCAACGCAAAGACAGTGGGCCCAAGTGTTGGTGACCCTTTCCCCAGAAAATTCACATAATTGTGCAGGTTTTCTCAAGAAAATACACGTAATGTGAGCAGATTTGCCCAGAAAATATATTCAATCATGTCAGCATATCTGCCCAATCATGTCAGCAGATTTGATCAGAAATACGTGCAATAACGACAGCAGATTTGATGAGAAATACGAGCAATAACGACAGCAGATTTGATGAGAAATACGAGCAATAACGACAGCAGATTTGATGAGAAATACGAGCAATAACGACAGCAGATTTGATGAGAAATACGAGCAATAACGACAGCAGATTTGATGAGAAATACGTGCAGTAACGACAGCAGATTTGATGAGAAATACGAGCAATAACGACAGCAGATTTGATGAGAAATACGAGCAATAACGACAGCAGATTTGATGAGAAATACGTGCAGTAACGACAGCAGATTTGATGAGAAATACGAGCAATAACGACAGCAGATTTGATGAGAAATACAAGCAATAACGACAGCAGATTTGATGAGAAATACGAGCAATAACGACAGCAGATTTGATGAGAAATACGAGCAATAACGACAGCAGATTTGATGAGAAATACGAGCAATAACGACAGCAGATTTGATGAGAAATACGAGCAATAACGACAGCAGATTTGATGAGAAATACGAGCAATAACGACAGCAGATTTGATGAGAAATACGAGCAATAACGACAGCAGAATGGATGAGAAATACGAGCAATAACGACAGCAGATTTGATCAGAAATACGTGCAATAACGACAGCAGATTTGATGAGAAATACGAGCAATAACGACAGCAGATTTGATGAGAAATACGAGCAATAACGACAGCAGAATGAGAAATACGAGCAATAACGACAGCAGATTTGATGAGAAATACGAGCAATAACGACAGCAGATTTGATGAGAAATACGAGCAATAACGACAGCAGAATGGATGAGAAATACGAGCAATAACGACAGCAGATTTGATGAGAAATACGAGCAATAACGACAGCAGAATGGATGAGAAATACGAGCAATAACGACAGCAGATTTGATCAGAAATACGTGCAATAACGACAGCAGATTTGATGAGAAATACGAGCAATAACGACAGCAGATTTGATGAGAAATACGAGCAATAACGACAGCAGATTTGATGAGAAATACGTGCAGTAACGACAGCAGATTTGATGAGAAATACGAGCAATAACGACAGCAGATTTGATGAGAAATACGAGCAATAACGACAGCAGATTTGATGAGAAATACGTGCAGTAACGACAGCAGATTTGATGAGAAATACGAGCAATAACGACAGCAGAATGGATGAGAAATACGAGCAATAACGACAGCAGATTTGATGAGAAATACGTGCAATAACGACAGCAGATTTGATGAGAAATACGAGCAATAACGACAGCAGATTTGATGAGAAATACGAGCAATAACGACAGCAGATTTGATCAGAAATACGAGCAATAACGACAGCAGATTTGATGAGAAATACGAGCAATAACGACAGCAGATTTGATGAGAAATACGAGCAATAACGACAGCAGATTTGATGAGAAATACGAGCAATAACGACAGCAGAATGGATGAGAAATACGAGCAATAACGACAGCAGATTTGATCAGAAATACGTGCAATAACGACAGCAGATTTGATGAGAAATACGAGCAATAACGACAGCAGATTTGATGAGAAATACGAGCAATAACGACAGCAGATTTGATGAGAAATACGTGCAGTAACGACAGCAGATTTGATGAGAAATACGAGCAATAACGACAGCAGATTTGATGAGAAATACGTGCAGTAACGACAGCAGATTTGATGAGAAATACGAGCAATAACGACAGCAGATTTGATGAGAAATACGAGCAATAACGACAGCAGATTTGATGAGAAATACGAGCAATAACGACAGCAGATTTGATGAGAAATACGAGCAATAACGACAGCAGATTTGATGAGAAATACGAGCAATAACGACAGCAGAATGGATGAGAAATACGAGCAATAACGACAGCAGATTTGATGAGAAATACGAGCAATAACGACAGCAGAATGGATGAGAAATACGAGCAATAACGACAGCAGATTTGATGAGAAATACGAGCAATAACGACAGCAGAATGGATGAGAAATACGAGCAATAACGACAGCAGAATGGATGAGAAATACGAGCAATAACGACAGCAGAATGGATGAGAAATACGAGCAATAACGACAGCAGATTTGATCAGAAATACGAGCAGTAACGACAGCAGATTTGATCAGAAATACGAGCAATAAGGACAGCAGATTTGATCAGAAATACGAGCAATAACGACAGCAGATTTGATCAGAAATACGAGCAATAACGACAGCAGATTTGATGAGAAATACAAGCAATAACGACAGCAGATTTGATCAGAAATACGAGCAATAACGACAGCAGATTTGATGAGAAATACGAGCAATAACGACAGCAGATTTGATGAGAAATACGAGCAATAACGACAGCAGATTTGATCAGAAATACGAGCTATAACGACAGCAGATATGATGAGAAATACGAGCAATAATGTCAGCAGATTTGAGCAATAATGACAGCAGATTTGATCAGAAATACGTGCAATAATGTCAGCAAATTCAGAAATACGTGCAATAATGTCAGCAGATTTGTCCAGGAACTTGACTACAACAAATATCTTACCTAGTCCGGTGCGCGAGGGAAACTCTGCATGCCACCGCCTGGTCTGGTGGTGGCCTGCTGTGCTGCCTGGGCGGCTGGGGCCTGCTGCCTGTGATCCTGGGCTGGGCGAGGGTGACCTGTCTGCCTGGCTGGCTGGGCTGGGTAGCTGGGGGCTGGGCTGCAGCAGCTGCTTCACATGGCTCCCGATCGAGTGACTCCCGACCCGACCATCTCATGTGTTGCTGTCCTCCTCCTGCGTGATGTAAAATGGAGCTGAGGAGGAGTCACTTTACCCGGGCTCGGCTAGTCAACTGGGGGGGGGCGGAGCATCGGAAGCCAATGTATTTCATAGCCTGCCCTGCTGTCTCAGACTCAATGTCAAGCCACGCCCCCTCCCTGTAAGTGCAAGTGGCTCCACCTGCTCTGGCTGGCTCATTACTGTGCGATGAGAGTCAGTCAGAGCGCACAGAGAACGTGACCAGAGGAAACCATTGTCGATGGTGGCGGCAGGGGGGGAGCGCTTGCAAACAGTAAGAACTGTAACTTCTGGCTGCTGCAGCGGCGCTCCCCCCCCCCCCCCCCCCCCCCCCAAAAAAAAATGTTAATGATAGAAAAAAAAATGTCATAAGGGGAAAAAAAAATAAAAAAAAGTATTATTATTTGAACCAGTGGCCACCCGCCCCCCCCGAGGACCCGCCCATGGCACCGGCCCACGGGTGCCTCTTAATAGATACGGCCCTGCCTGGAACCTCTTCTCTGTATTACATTTACGACTGCATGGCGACAAAAAGCATGTTACCTGTGCAAAGAAACATGACATTTTCCACATTTAAAAGACAGTTTTTCCTTTGAAACTTTACAATCAATTTTCTCAAAAACTATAAGCTCTTTTTCAAATATTTTTTTTTCCTCTTGTACCCACTCCCAAGGTGCACATACCCTGCTAATTTGGGGTATGTAGCATGTAAGGAAGCTTTACAAAGCATGAAAGTTCGGGTCCCCATTGACTTCCATTATGTTCGGAGTTCGGCGCGAACACCCCGAACATCGCGGCGATGTTCGGCGAACGTTCGCGAACCCGAACATATAGGTGTTCGCCCAACACTACTACTGAGCT
This sequence comes from Hyperolius riggenbachi, assembly GCF_040937935.1. Classification (NCBI taxonomy): domain Eukaryota; kingdom Metazoa; phylum Chordata; class Amphibia; order Anura; family Hyperoliidae; genus Hyperolius; species Hyperolius riggenbachi. The sequence goes on from NC_090652.1 coordinate 103,074,237, forward strand.
GTCTGTACGAAAAATATTTCCATATACAAACCCCAAGGCCGGATTTGTACTTTTTACCGTCAAAGCCCCACTATCACCAGCTGCACCCGGAACGACAGCTAAACTACTCCACCAACATGGCAGGATTACACTGTAGGATCCTCTGAGGACAGTTAGTGAAGTGGTGGTAGGGACTGCAATAGAAGCGCATCTGAAGACAGCGACATGATGGCAGGGATTAGATTGTAAACTCCTTGGTGACTGACACATTCGGTGAGTGACAGGCAGCTAATAGATCACTCTAAGTGTCCCGTTCACTGGCCAATCATCCACCGAGTGCCAGATCCGGCTGTTGGTAGCCATCCACCTCTATGTGCAAACTCTGTGTAGCAGGATGAATGTTTAACAGGCTAACTCAGGTATGGGCAAACTTGGCCCTCCAGCTGCTAAGGAACTACAAGTCCCACAATGCATTGCAGGAGTCTGACAGCCACAATCATGACTCATAAAGGCAAATGCATTATTGAACTTGTAGTTCCTCAACAGCGGGGGGGCCAAGTTTGCCCATGCCTGGGCTAACTGCTACTGCCACCATGTTGCCCACAGCCCACCCTTCCTGTTTTGGTGCCCTATGCCATGGCCTTTGTGGCCTTCCCTGAAATCCGGCCATGACAAACCCACTGGACTTGGTGAATAGACCGGATTCTGATATCTAAGTGCTGTCTTGACTATGTGATCACAGCACATAAAAACTATAGTGTTAGTGTAGTATTGTGTTATAAAACTATTACGAACTTTGAGGGTTTTACTAGATTATAATACACAAGTGCAGCATAAATCGCAACAAGCAACCACTTCGCTGTTCTTTGATTCTTTCTTTGACAGCCTGCAAACAGCCTGTTTTGGACTTTTGGTTCTCATCAATGCATGGCAGGGATTGATATGACTGTATGGATAAAACAGACTGTCTGCATGTTGGTTTGATGTGGCTCTGTAAATCTATAAGCTATAGGCTTGCTATACACCAGCGGTTCTGGATGCACGCCCTGGCTTCAGGGGCATAAAGAGATATTTTGCATATTCAGTAGAGATGCATTGTGGGAGAGCACAATCGCTCACTTTAAGCTGAATTATTGCAAATACCTTCTGTTTTAAGAAGGCAAACTACAGTACACTGTGCATTGCTTTTTAGTAGGAGGGCTTTAAGGTCTCTTTTAGTCCTCTATACTTGCCTGGTAGTTTTGAGTCAGCCCAAGCTTTTGGGTATTCTGTTACATGACCCAAGTGAGTGTCATAATCTATGGCCATGTAGTACCACACACTTTTTACTAAATCAAGACCAGTTTTCAGGATCACTGATGCTTTCCGATAGTGTCAAAAGCTGTAGAAACACAGCCTCTTTCACACATAAGGCTGAGCTGCGCACTATGCAGGCAGTTCAGCCTCCTGTCTACTGGTTACCAATTGCTATTTAATACAACCAAATGGCAGAGTTTGCAACTCCAAGTGTGTTAACATTTGACAGGCAGTACATTTACCTGGAGCAAAAAAATCGCATCAATGAGGTGGCTTCCTCTTCTATAGCTGGCTAACCTACGGGACATCTACTCAGGGCCGTATCTATTAAGAGGCACCCGTGGGCCGGTGCCATGGGCGGGTCCTCGGGGGGGGGCGGTGTGCCACTGGTTCAAATAATAATACTTTTTTTATTTTTTTTTCCCCTTATGACATTTTTTTTTCTATCATTAACATTTTTTTTTGGGGGGGGGGGGGGGGGGGGAGCGCCGCTGCAGCAGCCAGAAGTTACAGTTCTTACTGTTGCAAGCGCTCCCCCCCCTGCCGCCACCATCGACAATGGTTTCCTCTAGTCACGTTCTCTGTGCGCTCTGACTGACTCTCATCGCACAGTAATGAGCCAGCCAGAGCAGGTGGAGCCACTTGCACTTACAGGGAGGGGGCGTGGCTTGACATTGAGTCTGAGACAGCAGGGCAGGCTATGAAATACATTGGCTTCCGATGCTCCGCCCCCCCCCCAGTTGACTAGCCGAGCCCGGGTAAAGTGACTCCTCCTCAGCTCCATTTTACATCACGCAGGAGGAGGACAGCAACACATGAGATGGTCGGGTCGGGAGTCACTCGATCGGGAGCCATGTGAAGCAGCTGCTGCAGCCCAGCCCCCAGCTACCCAGCCCAGCCAGCCAGGCAGACAGAGTCACCCTCGCCCAGCCCAGGATCACAGGCAGCAGGCCCCAGCCGCCCAGGCAGCACAGCAGGCCACACCACCAGACCAGGCGGTGGCATGCAGAGTTTCCCTCGCGCACCGGACTAGGTAAGATATTTGTTGTAGTCAAGTTCCTGGACAAATCTGCTGACATTATTGCACGTATTTCTGAATTTGCTGACATTATTGCACGTATTTCTGATCAAATCTGCTGTCATTATTGCTTCAAATCTGCTGACATTATTGCTCGTATTTCTCATCATATCTGCTGTCATTATTGCTCGTATTTCTGATCAAATCTGCTGTCGTTATTGCTCGTATTTCTGATCAATCTGCTGTCCTTATTGCTCGTATTTCTGATCAAATCTGCTGTCGTTACTGCTCGTATTTCTGATCAAATCTGCTGTCGTTATTGCTCGTATTTCTCATCATTCTGCTGTCGTTATTGCTCGTATTTCTCATCCATTCTGCTGTCGTTATTGCTCGTATTTCTCATCAATTCTGCTGTCGTTATTGCTCGTATTTCTCATCAAATCTGCTGTCGTTACTTGCTCGTATTTCTCATCCATTCTGCTGTCGTTATTGCTCGTATTTCTCATCAAATCTGCTGTCGTTATTGCTCGTATTTCTCATCAAATCTGCTGTCGTTATTGCTCGTATTTCTCATCAAATCTGCTGTCGTTATTGCTCGTATTTCTCATCAAATCTGCTGTCGTTACTGCACGTATTTCTCATCAAATCTGCTGTCGTTATTGCTCGTATTTCTCATCAAATCTGCTGTCGTTACTGCACGTATTTCTCATCAAATCTGCTGTCGTTATTGCTCGTATTTCTCATCAAATCTGCTGTCGTTATTGCTCGTATTTCTCATCAAATCTGCTGTCGTTATTGCACGTATTTCTGATCAAATCTGCTGTCGTTATTGCTCGTATTTCTCATCCATTCTGCTGTCGTTATTGCTCGTATTTCTCATCAAATCTGCTGTCGTTATTGCTCGTATTTCTCATCAAATCTGCTGTCGTTATTGCACGTATTTCGATCAAATCTGCTGTCGTTATTGCTCGTATTTCTCATCCATCTGCTGTCGTTATTGCTCGTATTTCTCATCAAATCTGCTGTCGTTATTGCTCGTATTTCTCATCAAATCTGCTGTCGTTATTGCTCGTATTCTCATCAAATCTGCTGTCGTTATTGCTCGTATTTCTCATCAAATCTGCTGTCGTTATTGCTCGTATTTCTCATCAAATCTGCTGTCGTTATTGCTCGTATTTCTCATCAAATCTGCTGTCGTTATTGCACGTATTTCTGATCAAATCTGCTGTCGTTATTGCTCGTATTTCTCATCATTCTGCTGTCGTTATTGCTCGTATTTCTCATCAAATCTGCTGTCGTTATTGCTCGTATTTCTCATCAATCTGCTGTCGTTATTGCTCGTATTTCTCATCAAATCTGCTGTCGTTATTGCTCGTATTTCTCATCAAATCTGCTGTCGTTATTGCTCGTATTTCTCATCAAATCTGCTGTCGTTATTGCTCGTATTTCTCATCAAATCTGCTGTCGTTATTGCTCGTATTTCTCATCAAATCTGCTGTCGTTATTGCTCGTATTTCTCATCAAATCTGCTGTCGTTATTGCTCGTATTTCTCATCAAATCTGCTGTCGTTATTGCTCGTATTTCTCATCAAATCTGCTGTCGTTACTGCTCGTATTTCTCATCAAATCTGCTGTCGTTATTGCTCGTATTTCTCATCAAATCTGCTGTCGTTATTGCTCGTATTTCTCATCAAATCTGCTGT